>NC_141861.1:10447500-10755000 GCF_024713525.1 Acromyrmex echinatior
ACAATGTTATGACAATGAAGTGCAATCCTATCAAACGTACGATCAGAGCTTCTGTGGACAGATGCGCTTATAGTTTTTACGAATGGTTAACGCTCGTGAATTTAAAAAGCTCGATGAGGTACCGTGAAGTATTTGTCGAACTTTTTATTCGCCATGTCGCTGACACTTACATTAAGTGGGAAGAGCAGTCTTCTCGCGGCGAACTACTTCCCATATGTGAGATTAGATGCGTCTACAGAATAAACTTTCGCAAACAAGCACTCAATAGTATTAGATCGCTGCTGGGATTTTCGTCAAACCGTATACTGCAATCACGAAGATGACACGAATCGGATGTGTCGACCAACATAATGAACATAAACGTTATCCGCGTAGAGTGTAACGTGATATGTACAGCAACAGCAAAAGTATGCACACGGTATACGAATTTTCGCCGAGTGTGCTACCGAAATATGAAATATCGGAAAGGCCTGCGCAGATCATTTACCTGTCAATCACCGCATGGAACATCACGGATCTAACGATACGCGTCGTCTGACGTCTGAGAATGGATTATTGCTCGATTTTCTCGGAGAACAGCGTCAGATCACCGTCAGATTGCACGTGCGACAGCGACAACAATAAGGGCGTGAGATGTTCTTATTGAACGGAGCGGAGCGCACGCAGAGAGATAATGCATTCTTCACAAGCCCGCTCAGCGCGTCGAACATTAAATTTTTACAATCTTTGGGATTCACGATGCGCAACTTTTGAGATAATTGATATTTTGAATATCACCGGTGAGCCGATCTTTGACGATCGCATCGTTGAGATCCACACGTACAACTCATTCGCCAATACAACATTCGGGTACAACGACGAGATAAGAATACCCATGCAACAATAGAATTTGTACACTTTACCATGCAAAAGTTTTCTCTGCATCGAAGGAAGATTGACGGTGAAAAAGTAAAACGATCAATTGCCAACCACGGTTATAAATAATTGCGTGGCGTTTATGTTTGATGAAATTCATTATAAACTCAACGATGTGGAGATTGACCGTAACAGAAACGCGGGCATAACTAGCACTCAAGAATTACATGTCGATGACATAGCTTTGATATTGCGCTGAATGCTGGATGAAACTCAGGGTCCGACACGGAGGAAAGACACTTTAATTTTTGCGTGCCGCTCAACATGCTGTTGGGCTTTTGTGAAGATTACAAACGCCTGATCGTCAACGCTCGTCACGAATTGATTTCGATACGAATTGATTTCGAACGATTACAACTGCTTGGTGGGAAATCTTGTGACGGAGTCTAAGGTTGAATTATTTAAAGTACACTGCCTTATATTGCGTTAAACAAAATCAATAAATTGCTCGTCATGACGATACCGATGTTTGTGGATCTGTAAGAGGGATTCATTGTTAACAAGAAATTTATCGTAAAGGAAGTGGTGGTGCTGAAACAGATGACCATTCTCGCATTACATTTTTACGAGTCCCGTGCCATGAAAATTTTTGATAAGATCCGACAGGTCTTACGCTTCCTGGTTAATTGCTTATGACCACGGATTGCGATGGGATTATGGGAGAATCCCAAGGCCAAACGCCTGATTACAGCGGTTGTATTTGAAGATAATCCTATTATATACGTCAAGGGACGCGAGAAACGAATGTAACTGTGGAACTTGCTTCTGGACGATGAGCGAACGCATGTACGTCGAGACCTTGGGTGTAGTTTACTAAGCATGAAATTTTTATCTAATTTAGATGTTATGTTCCTTGATAAAAATCAGCGATTTGGCGTTCTTTGTTCTTTTTAAAAACAAGTCGTTACACGCAAACAAGTTGTCGTTACCGGCAACGGACAATCGAAAGTTCTAGAACGATTCAATTCGCGCATGCGAGCGCCGCGCTCCGACGAATACGTCACGCGCTGTCACCAATCCCACGCACGGATTTTCTGTCGCGCATGACTGTTACGTTGAACGTCGTTAAAAAAGAATCCAAAGCGCCAATCAATTTTGTACACCTAATGCCACGTAATAATTACGATTGTGGCAAATTTTTATTGGATTTTTCCCAAAAAAGAAAGCTCAGGTCGAAAGCAATAAATGCTTCGATCTCGCCATCCTCCTACTTACTTCTAAAAAGTTCTTAGAGTCCTTAGTTCTTAGAGTCTAAAAGTTCTTAGAGTTCTTAGAGTCATAATCTCGCTACTATATCGCTTCGTAAAATCGCCGTGCTAACCGCTTAGTGAAAACCGCTATAAAACGAATCTTTTCGAGAACTGCCGAGAAAATCGCCGAGATTTTCCATTACCGCAATTCCAAAATATCATTTGGAAAAGGTGACCGCATTTAATATTCTGTTAATCTAATATTTAATTAATTATATTTTCTGACTTTGTAACTGAGCATATTAAAGAAAATTCTTTTGTTAAATTACAAAGAAACGGAGTTCTCTTTACTGTCGTGCATCATATCAACCTTGTGCCGTTCTCTCACTCGAATCGTTCCGCGCAGTGCGCTCTCGAACATTTTCTGGTGCCCTCTCTTCGATTTTAGAATTACCATATACGCCACATTTTACGCGATCAATCAGTCTTGCGATGCCCGCTTATACGAACGGTTGAAAAAAAATGTACATCATCAAAGAGAGCAATGCATCGTACAACGCGAAGAAGAAATATAACGTGTAAGTTTTAATTTCTATACAATAAATAATGTTTTTTCAACATTATGTATAATACATATAGTTATGTTTATATAATTATATAATTGTATAGTTTATATAGTTTATATAGTTTTATAGTTTATATAGTTTATATAGTTATGTATATACAGTATGGAGCGTCGCGCGGTGTGCTTACTAAGCAGACGTTACGACTTGACGAATACGGGTTACAAATTTTTGGAAATTGGAATCAATGTTGGTCCGCCGAGTTACGTGGAAATCGCCCTGGGAGATCATTACATGAACTGTCGCTGTCTCTCGAAACGTGGAAGACCTCTACGAACAGCGATGAAATATTTACAAGATGCTTCGAACGAGTACAAGGACAATTTCACAAGCGTTGGACAATTTCATCGCTAATGGTCAGAATTTGCACGCTGAACGATACTATACGATTTTTCATCCGTATGGATGATGATGACTGAAACAACGCTACGTCGTATATTTGAATTAGTGTATCGATGTAACGTTCGAATGATTAGTCCGACTCGTCGATACGGTCGATGTCAAATATACGCAATTTTCCAATATCACGTCCAAGAACGCGATAGCGACATCTTCAATGGACATCAGCTCATCGATTGTGAGCTATTAACTTTAGTTCTTTAATACATACGAAAAATCAATGTATTATAATAAGATGTAAATAAAAAAAATTCGTTCGCATCACTACATTTTATACACGTATTTTATTTTATTACCAATCCATCATATCCTTTGCCTCAACATGCTAGTAAAAAAAAGGAAAGAAAAACACAACGTATTATAAAAATTAAAAAAAGGAAAAACAAGCGCTCTTTCTTTTTCTAACATGTGAGCCCTTACCTACGCATTTTTTTTGTAATGTCTAGAGTTTTATAATTCTATAAGCTGCAAACATTTATGATCTTAAATGTTTCATTTCTTCCATAAGTATTTCCCGTGCAGCGCAAAAGTAAAACATATCCTAGGCAGCATTGCTATAGCAAAGAATGCTTCTCGGTGTCTTTGCCAAATCTTGTCTGCGCAACACCAGTATAACACAATTTGAGTGGACGCTATTGATTGAGAGTATGTAGAATCTGATCGGTTCGTTATTGAGGTCTAATTATCTCAATCTCGCAACTTGTGGTCTCGCGTAAAAAATAGCCACAGTAGTGTCGTTGCGCGTAATCTTGTCTGCGTGCATGAATATAATACTTATAAAGAGCAGTGTATTGTAGTATATTTTGAGTGATTTTTAAAATTTATAAACTGCAAAAAAATATTCCGCCATTAAGCGGCTTATGTAATAATTTGTGTGTGACTAAGAAAAAAAAAGACATGGAAAAACCACTCCATGTAAAAAAATTAAATTGATTGAGGGGGAGGAGGACGTCCCCGTCAAAGAGGACGTCATCCTAGGCAAGAAGGAGAACGAAGATTCTATTATCATCATCGATGATTGGGAAGAGGAAGAGGAGGAGGAGGAAAAAGATGTTGGTGTATATGAACGTCGATCAGTCCGTACATCTCAACAATGTTGATGCGTCGCATTCATGCTAGAACTCTTCCACTTGTATGACGAGGTTTCTTCATATCTTCGGGGAGGAGAAGGAAGAAGAGGCTGAGGAATAGCGAAGCGAAGAGAAGGAGGAGGAGGAAGAAGAGGAGAAGGAGAAAGATGAGGAGAAGGTAAAATTTATTTTTTTTTTATATAATTTATTATTATTTTTTAGGCTCTCTCTTTGCCTACGAGTACTCCCCGTACTTTACTTTCCCTCGCCTACTAGTATTCCCCGCCTCGTGCTTCTCTCAGAGGACCTGTGTTAGAATCCCCATAATGTACCTACTTTTATCGTCGCAGGAAACTATGGCGATTAAATAACTTCACTCTTTAAGATTCAAAAATTTATTTTATTGTAGACCATAATTATCGTCGACAGATTATATCGTTGTACAATTTGTCTCGAATGTTCTCGATTGCGCTTCGTCATAATCTTCAAATCTGTTTAAGTGACAAGAATCGGAATCGAAGTCTCGAAAATTATCGCATGCGCCTAGCGGTCCTGCTACTCTCACATTAACGAATTCTCCGAATTCGTGCGAAATTCTCCGAATTCGTGCGAAATTCTGCGAATTAGGTCGAGAGCCATCACCGTCTTAAATGCTGTCCCTCACTCCTCTCTACATATTTAATTGTATAATGTCTCTATAAAAATTCATATAAATATACGTTTCGACATCATATGTCCTTCTTAGAGATAGAGCACGGGCGTGGCATACGACGCACTGTTTTATCATACTAGAAGTCCCGGATTCGATCCCAGTAAAAATATTTATGCTCGTGTCTTCTTTCGAAAAAGGCCGACAACTTCCCGACATCCCAGTTCACAGAAATACTTCTTGAAAAATCCACCGTTCGGAACCGGCATTAAAACTGTAGGTCCCATATATGCTCGTGATAATTAAATAATGAATGTGCGCATAAGTTTATGAAAAAGGTGTAACACAGGCCAGAGGCCTAAGGTAAGAAGAAGAAAATCTTTTTTCAGCTATAGTTAAATTGGTAAATATTAGTTTTAGGTGACACCGATTTAAATATCTTTTAGATATGTTGTAGAGGAGAGTGTTCTGAGTGATTCCCCTTAAGAATTAAGTGGGGGACGGCATTAGCTTAGAAGATGTAACAAATTAAAGTTCCATAATAAAATCATAGCATACGACTTTTCACGTAAAACGACTTTTATCCTCCCCCTTTCCTACTTCGGGGCGCCCGACTTTCACATGAAGTGATTTCCACTCCACCTCCCCCCTGCAGGGGCGCACTACTGTCCAAAAAAATGTGGTCAATTTCGGAAAGTAGTGCACCCCTTGACGAGGGGGGGAGGTGAGGATGGGAATCGCTTTGCGTGGAAGTCATACACTCTCAAGCAGGGGGGGGGGAGGGAGGCGGAGTGGGAACCGCTTCGCGTAGAAGTCGTGCGCCTTTAAACAGAGGAGGAGATGGGATGAGAGTCCCATATGCTAATGTTGTGCTCTATATATTATAGAACTTTTATTTACTATATCTCCTAAGCCAATACCGTCCTCCACTTAATTTTTATTCAAATTACTCAGGACACTCTTTCCTACAACATATCTAAAGGACATTGAAATCGATGAGGTGTTATCTAAAACAGATATTTACATTAAATTAATTAACAATTGCATTTAAATTTAAATTTGTTAACCTATTCGTCTGTTTGATTGATACTTTGTGCAATGTTGTGTTTAGTATTTTACATACTGTGTATTTTTAATCTTTTTTTAACGTCCTGTTTCCAAATTTTTATGGTCTTCTCGTTATCTATCATTAAATAACAATTAATTTAGATCTAGTTGGGGAGCACACGTTAGTGGTAATATTGGTAATCGGAATCAAATATTAAAATGTATTGGATGCATAAAAATAGAAAAAATATTCAGTGCGATGAAAAATATTTAATGAATTCTTATATACCTTTATAAAGAATATTGAGTTAATTTTTAAAATATGTGGTTTGAATAATCCAACTAATTTTTAATTTTGGGACACGGACTTCTCCATAATTGTTCCAATATCAACGTACAAATTTAAATAAATATCTAACATGGGGAACAGATCGAAAATATTTAGGTCATAACATTTAATTGTTGTTGTTAAAAATGGAATTTAATAAATAATAAATGACTTATCGAGACATTCCGTATCTTTTTTGAAATTGATGCCCATTGCTTGTTCAGTTATTGTGGAGTATTTCTGATATTATTCATTTATTATAATTATCTTCAATGTCTAAGATATTTATTCCTTTTCAAATGAGTATCATTTTTAATTGTGTTTCGTGATAATGAAGTGTCTTAATGAACATATATGTAATACTCCTACATTGTTAACGGTTGAACCTTTTTTTGAGAGGGGGGTATGACAACATAGTAAGATAGAAAATCGACTTCTCGCTTCTACAATTTGTGTACTTTGAATGTGCATGCACGGGTCTGTATACGCGTGCACTCGGAATATGTGTATTGTAGTACTTAAATATTATAATCTATAACACTGACGAGATATTATTAAAGATTGTTAATGCCCTGGACAAATTTTCGGCGGTATAAAAAGGGCCCAGAGATAATTGAAGAATGCTGGCATTACCGACAATTGATATAAATTTGCTATTATTAACATCAATATTTGGCTCATATATTATTAAATTCGTGATTTTTTATTACATAAATGTTTTATTCCATAAATAAATATGCATATTTGTAAAGCTATAATATTCTATATGTTGCAGAAAAATTACAATTTTTTTCTCTGTAGTTATCATCTCTGTTGATAATCAAACTTTGACAATAACACTAAAATTATAAAAAATTTTAAAGAAAAATCAAGTATTATCGAGTTCTAAATGTAAATAAATACGTCTACTAAACTAATAAATCATAAAATTAGTACAATATTATCAGTTTTTCATTCTTAATCACTTTAATATTCACAAGGATGCAAACTCCTGTAAGGATGTCGATCTTTAATAATGTCGGTGATATTAAATATCATAATATTGTACGATTAAAAATAAACGAAAGCTTCGTTTAAATTTGGAAGAACATTGGTTTTTATGCTCTTTTACATTACATAATTTTGATTTATACTTAAAACCATTCGAATATATTCGTGGGAAGGACGTGGCCAGAGGCATGACTCGGAGAAAAGAGACACATTACTTGTAGCAGATATAAACGATATAAAACTCCATTTCATTTAGATATATATAAAGTTAAACCCTTTTCTTTCTCAATCTTTCTGAAACATCTCTCCGCGCTTGCTTCTCCTTTTTTCGTTCTCGTTGCGCCACCTCTTTCTCCGCACCATCTCCTTCCTCCATCGTGTCACTATTAGCTATCTCTCCGGATAAGCTTTTTTATTCGCGGTCAGTTCAAAGTCGGATTTGGTTTTCTACACTCGCCCCTCCTACGAATCATCCGACTCGGATGATAGTTTGAAATCTCTCCAACGTTTAAGATATTTAGCATAAGTAATAGTTTTATTTGTGATCTTCCTGAACTCATTTACGTACAACATTATAATTGTTGTTAGACTTGACCTTGGTTATTCGATAGGGCCCTAGGTACTTCGGTTTTAATTTGAGTTCTGCTCCAAGTTGTCTTTTTCATTTCGATTCCGACATGATATAGATGAGTTTCTTGTTTGTTAAAGCTCCTCCGATTCTCGTTTTGAACTTTCATGATTTAGACTTGAGTCTGTTCTCGTTCCTATCCGTATCGAAATATTCTACGACCTCGTCTTTCAAAAGATCAACTATATTTTATGGTCTGTCTTGTCACGCATCCATACCCCGGTTAGACTCAAACGGAGTGTGCTTCGTTGATAGATGGCATTGATAACTCTTTGCTGTTACGTGCTAATACCATTTTGCACGAGACCAAAACGAAATAATATTTGTAAAAATATTTGATTGATATTAAAAATTTTCGAAAATTTTAATCTTGTCAATACATTAAACAAGCTATAGTTAGGTGTATTAAATAATATTTATTAATCATAAATTATAATTTTCCAACTGTAAGTTTCAATGGTACGTTTCGATTATACTCAATCTTCATCAGCCGCAAAATACCCAAATATCTAATTATATTAACATATTATGAGGATCATCTCACGTTCGAATTACAATATTATAGATAATATAATAGAAATAAGTAAAAAGGAAAAAGGGCTACGAGCCTAAAACATAAATTGACAAACTTTATAAATAGTTAAAAAAATAAAATAAAACTATGTCATAAAAAATTAAAAACGTAAAATATAATTTGACAAGCAGAAGGTGAACAAAACAAACGTTTCGATCCTTGTTGGATCATTTTCAATGTGACAAATAAATTAATGTGACAAATAAATTAACATGGTATGTACATCCTCAATAATATTGGTAGATAAAATTAATACGAAGGCAAATACAAATTATATATAATGGTAAGTTAGCAGCAGTCTATTAAAAATATAGAATTTAGAATCGGTTATATTTCTTCATCATTTAAGTTTATCTCTCACAGTTAAAATCGGTCGGGTATTAGTGAATATAATCTATATTTTATATTACATTTTTAATAGACTACTTTTTAATAGACTGCAAAAATTGAGATTAATGAAAATTTGAATGTTGAAGTGGAATCTTTTGAGTGCGACATCTTCTCGTACAGTTTTGACTGAGACATACACTTTATCCGAAGCATTATACTTTTGCTGCTGGTATTGATTATGATGATCTAATTATAACTGATGATCTAATTATAACTGATGATTTAATTATAACTGATGATTTAATTATAACTAATAAAATGCTGAAGCTTCTTCGTGGAATCTTTTTGGCGAGATATATTTTTGCCCGAAATAATATACTTTTACTTCTGATATAAAGCATTGATGATTAATTATCATTATTATTACTGTAATAAGAGTTCATAAAATTTTTGTTTAAGCATATATATAATCAAATTTAATAATATATTAGGTGTAGTAAAAAGAAATCCATTATTTTTCCAATAGATGGCTTTAGTAATCTGTATCTCGTCTACGCGTGATACAGATTACTAAAGCCATCTATTGGAAAAATAATGGATTTCTTTTTACTACACCTAATATTAAATAAAATATATAAAAAATAATATATATTATTAGTAATCTACTTTAATCGATAAATTTAAATTACAAATTAGTCTTCAAATTTTTATTAATCTCAATTTCTATGTATATAAAAACACATAATTACAACATTTTAGTTTACTAATTACATTTTACTAATTAAATTTTTCGTCATCATCTTTGTAATAAGAGTTATAATAAAAACTCGTAAAATTTCTGCATACTTATTAAATATTACTTATTAAATTTATTATTATTATATATTTTTTTTAATATATATTATTTATTAAATTGATTATATATATTTTTTAATATACGTATATTAAGGGATTTACTTCCGTTACACATAGATGCATCGATATCTCTCGTGACGAAAATTCGTCAATGAACGAATGCATCAGGTAAAAAGTTATATTGTCAATAAAATGCTCATAACTATGATATGAGAGCCTTTGCAGGATATATACGTATATTAATACATACCTAAAACTAGAATTATGAGAACTTTTGATCAGTCACTCTATTAGAATAATTAATTAACTTCAAGTTTCTTAAAAAATATTAAATATAATATCTATTAATAATATAATTTTTACAGAACATAAATTACTGTGTGAGCAGATGCTATTAAACATTTTTAATTAATTTGGGACATAATACATATGTTGCAGTTACAACAATATTTTTACATTCACTGGTGCAATCGCTCTACGAACGTTTCATGAGTCTGCGCGAAAGCGTGATTGTAGAAAAAAGTTTGATATCTACAAAATAAGTTATTCGAAAAGCACAAATATTCTCGAATGAGAATGAGATCCTCTTCAGCTTTTCGATGTTGAATCACACTGCACGAATCACAGGAATTTTCCAAGTCGGAACATCATTGTATACAACTTCGCGAGTTCTACAGCCTTGAAATCCCGAAATCATATTACTTAGATTTATTCTGTCACTCGTAAGATTTTCCGATTATGCTAACACGTAATAATTTATTCATGCAGCTTTTCACACCATCGGGATATAGCAATCGCCTATAAGGGCTGTGGAACTAAAATGTTATAACAAAAGATAGTATACAAGAAGGGCAAAGAGCCAATAACGTATAAACGAATTTTAATTTAAATAAGCAAAATTAATACAAAACAATTAAAATAAACAAATGTTTCAACTCCAATCGAATCATTTTCAATGTAATCTTACAATAATATAAACATCGTTCTAAATTAAAAATCTGTACATAGTCTTACAATATTCTTACAATTCCTTAATATAAAATTTTTCTTTCTGTGTAATACGCTGCGAGTCATTTTTATCCAGAATTAACAAAGTCATAAGAAAATTCTGGAAAAGTAATCGTAAACAAAAAGATTTAATATTAATTAAATAAAAATTATTAGGTGTTGGAATTAATTCGTAGCGTTTTACAAGTGATGGGAAGTACTTTCATTAATGTATTTTTTAATGCTCATGTGAAATAAATAACATTCTTTCATTAAAAAACGCTACGAATTAATTCCAACACCTAATAGTAATATGATAATGTACCTTAATAAATATGTTAAGAGTCCAATAATACACAACGAGAAAAAAATGTAGACTGTAGTTCATTTCGTGGTACAATATAATAGTCTTTTTATTTTATAAGTTGTTATAAGCAAATTTGCAAAGGTAACAAGCATTTAACTTGCACGATGTCAAATAACGAAATGTCAAGCAGAAAAACATTATCGAGAATGAAAAACGACAAAATAGGGGGGAAAAAAGGAGAGAAGATATTAGGAAGGAGAAAGAGAATGTATAATGTCAGAATACACTTCCGGCAAAGACTCCGTGTCATTTTGTCTATTTATTCAATGTTTCTGTTTTTTTAATATGGACCATTTCATATATCAACCTTTTATTATATGAAGGCTCTACATCTAATATATTTATTTTATTCCATTTAAAGTTATGATTCTCCTCAATACGATGGTTGGAAATCACTGATGGATATTTTGAACTTATATTGACATCAGAAACATGTTCATGCAATCTGGTTTTTAATTGTCTTTTAGTTTGGCCAACATAACTGACATCACAATCTTCGCAAAATATTCTGTAGACCATATTTTGATTCTGAACGTGCTCTAAATCATCCTTTCCACTTTTTATGAAATTTCTTAATGTTTTAGGAATGATAAAAGCCAATTTACTATTAAACATGTTAACAATAGGTATAAATCTTTCGGATATCGTATTAACATATGGGATCGTAAAAATCTCTCAGTGTCATTCTTATTCTTATTCAAATTATTAATCTTATTAATGTGATATTTAACTCTATTATGAATAGTCGAAAAAATAAAACGTAACGAATACCCATTCTGTAAAAAAATCTTAATAGCATCAATCAAATTATTTCGTTGGAATTTCGGATGACACAAACAAAAAATCTTATCCACAACTTCATAAATTACACCTCTTTTATGACAAAGTGGATGGTGTGAATGGAAATTAAGAAATCTACCGGAAAAGGTTGCTTTATGGTACATCAAAAATAAGATTCCGTCCTTCAATAATCAACATCGTATCTAAAAAACTTATTTTTCCATCAAAGCCAATCTCCTTGGTAAACTGCAATCTAGTGTGCAACGAATTAAAAATATCCAAAATATCACAAACACTCTCAGACGGAGCAGCTAAGATAATATCATCAACATATCGATAATAAAATAACAGTCGACAAGGCAGCATTCCGATAACCATTTTTTCAAAGTCCTGCATAACTATATTTGCAACAATAGATGACAAAGGTGAACTCATGAGGGTCCCAAATATTTGCTTGTATATTTTTTTATTAAAGATAGAAACCGTAAAATTTAAAACCATTCGAAAGACAATCAAAAATTCGTCAAAAGGAATTTTAGTCTTCCTGGATATATCCCATCTTACAACCACACTATCAGATGCCAAATCTATAGGTATATTAGTAAATACAGATATCACATCCAAAGAAATCAACATAGAATCTGATTTCAATCTGGTTAGAATTCAGTTTAACATCCTTCAGTTTATTAATTAAGTCAAAGCTATTTTTTATAAAACTAGGAGTTTTTGGTATAGAATCTGTAATGATGTTATGCAGAAACAATGATAAATTATATAATGGGCTATTTAAAAATGAAACAATGATTCTCAGAGGATAGTTTTGTTTATGTATCTTCGTTAAACCATATGCTCTAGGAATGATCCCATCAAAATGTTATATCAATTGCGTGATCAAATATTTGTGTGAAACATAGATAAGCAGAATTGTTGTTATTCATTATCTCGCAAATAATTATTGAATATTAAATTAATCCTATTGATTATTATTGCACTTAAGAGACAAATGAAGAAGAGAATATTTCAAAGGAAAT
Source organism: Acromyrmex echinatior (assembly GCF_024713525.1). Taxonomy (NCBI): domain Eukaryota; kingdom Metazoa; phylum Arthropoda; class Insecta; order Hymenoptera; family Formicidae; genus Acromyrmex; species Acromyrmex echinatior. The sequence goes on from NC_141861.1 coordinate 10,460,264, forward strand.
TATTTTTCACCTTTTAATGACTTATCCCAGCATGAATATAACTACTACATAACATAGATAATGTACATTTACGTATATGTTATACAGTACAATAGTTATATTTGTGTTTGCTGGGATTAACTTGCTATTTCGAGCATGTAACATCAATGAATAATTTCTTTAAAAATATTTTATTTCTTGTGAAATATTTTGTGTAACTATTGTAAATACGTTTCATATCATTTTATATTAAATTTATATGAATTTATATATCAATTATACATATTCAATTATACAATTTATATATCAATTATAAATAATACACAATTAAATAAATTTGTCCGTGATTAAATTTTTTCATTAAATAAATTAATAATAATTAGAAAGATAATCAATATGTAAATTACCTATATATATATATATATATATATATATATATATATGTATATATATATATATATACATTCTTGCATTTCTTAAACATTATTCAATTGGAATACTGCATCATTTAAATAGAGAATTGAATATCAAACGTTCATTATCTTCTTTTATATATTTTGAACTGGATATCTTTAACTTTTCTGATAAATTTTAAAAAATACTAAAAACATTCATGGGCTGTCAAAACGGTAACTTGAGAAACCGCGATACATTATTTTTGCTCTGCAGACCGACCAAAAGAATATCATGTATCAAAATGTTCAAGGATTGTAATTTGAGCAACATGAAACTTTATCTAAATTCAGAATTTTATTCGTACAATGATTTGAATCTTGGGAAAAAGAGATCGCTATCCTATTTGATATGTACGCGCATTTTCGTAAAGTTATATTATGGAATCAACTGCTTCGAAACGCTGCTACTCAACGTGCTCTCGTTTATCGAGAAATGACCTTTTGCGATCATTGAGTGCTCGCGACAAAACGAATCCATCAAGAGCATCACTGTGGACGTACACATAGAATTTGACTGCAAGGAGAATGTATCCATCAATACTACCGCCTATTGCCTCATTATACACGATTGTGTAATCGAGTATTGTCCGTTATCCAACGTAGTGCGCAAGATTATATATAAATTGCAAGATCAGCAAGTATTTAAAACTTTAAAGGGGAAGAAAAATCAGGATGAAGCACAAAAATTCTTGAAGAATTGCTCGTCATGGTCATACCAATGTTTGTGGATCTGCAAGGATTCGTCGTTAACAAGAAATTTATCGTCAAAGAAGTAGCGGTGCTGAAACAGGGAACTGTTCTCACACATTACATTTTTACGAGTTCCGTAGAAATTTTTGACACGTTCCGACAGGTCTTGCGTTTCCTGATTGAGTGCTTATCATCATGGATTGTGATGGGAGGACGGGATGGTACAGTGAGGTGAAATGCCTGATCACGGCGATTGTATTTGAAGATGATGCTATCGTCTACGTCAAGGGACGCGAGAAATGAACGTGGCTATAGAACTTACTTCTGGACGATGAGTGAGAACGCATGTATCGAGACCTTGAATGCAGTTTACGAAAACATGGAATCTTTAACTAATCTGGATGATTGTAATGCGTACTGTACGATGTGGAAAATATGCAAAGAATTGTGCTTTACAAAATGTATTTAAAATATTTATCTGGTGGTCGCGATGCCAGGAAGAATTGTAAGATTTTTAAATAAAATGTATCTTACATTAATATGTTTTTATTTCTGCTACTCTAACCAGTAGACATTTAAGTAAATATATAGTAGATGAAGTTGAAAATAGACCGATAACGTCTGATAGCTGTTTGAAAACTATTTATAGCTGTTAAATATCAGTGCGCTAGCTGTTTATAGGTGTTAAATATTAGTCTGATATCTGTTAAATATTGGTCTGATTGTTCAATAGATATATACATTTAATTGCGCTTCAATAGTACGTGAAGTGCTGCAAGTGATAAAAATGGTGGATTCTTCCGAGCGCGACGTCTTCTCGTATACTTTTTGGTTGAGACATACGATTTTATTCGAGGCATTGTACATTTTGTCGCTGATATTTATTATGATGATCTAATTATAATTGATAAATGCTGAAGTTTATTCGTGGAATCGTTCGAACGCATGATATACTTTTCGGTTGAGGAATAAACTTTTGACCGAGGCGTTGTACTTTCGGTTGCTAATATAACGCATTGATCGCGTGATATACTTTTAGTTGAAGTGTAAACTTTTGATCGAGGCATTGTTTTTTTTCTTGGAATGATATCATGTTCCAATAAACATCTTTACTATAAAATCTCGCACAGCCCCCGCGCTGTCAGTCATTTTCCAAGTCAGTAAGTCAGTCAGATACCTGTTAGTGAGTCTTACAATAATGGAATGTGTTAATGATTTGTTAGATATTGTGTGCAAGATGCAAATACATTTATTACTGTTGCCTGATATATCTGACAAAATAACAGATAATGTAAACATGCATAAAATAATAACAAACATTGTTTATCATATGCCAAAATCTTTTTCCATTGACGTTAACATTATAGACGAGCGTCAACTGATGGGGAAATTGTAAGTATATATAAGTAAGTTGAAATATATTAATGTGGAGCATAAACTGCGATAGCGTAAACTGCGATTCGGTAGAAAAAGTGTTGCTATCGTCTAGTACGAAGTCTCGATGTAGGATAGAGCGGGGTTAGTGTGTTGTGACACTTTTTCATTAAATTATTATTATAAATCTTCACACAATTATGAATGGACTGTAATAATGGTAAATGCTTTAAAATGTTGCATATTCATCTGGCTCAATAATTGAGTACTTATATAATAAATCCTTGATATCTCGTAAACAAGAAAAAGATTACATTAATTACATGGATGCAAGTAGACATGTGATGCATTTTTGAAGGATAAGTTGAACAATTAAGATAATTGTTTAATGAGATTACATATTATTATTAGGTGTTGGAATTAATTCGTAGCGTTTTACAAGAGATGGCACAAGCAGTACACTATTTCGTTGTTACCTATAGTTCTGTATACATTGTAAACATCTATCATAGGACGTCATTTGCCGTACATAACCTTTCTTGAAATCATAAATAACAATACTGTATAATTCATTGAATATGTCAAAATTTGTGCCAGATAAAGTGTTTTTGCGGGGAGTTTTGCTTCATTACTTTAATATGAACAAAAGTGCAGCTGAAGCTCATCGTATTTTAGTGGATGTGTATAGTGAACATGCTCTGGCTGAGCAAACGTGTAGGAAGTGGTTTGCACGTTTTAAAGCTGGTGATTTCGACTTGGATGACAAGGAGCGACCTGGTCAGCCGAAAAAATTTGAAGATAACGATTTGCAGGCACTGCTCAATGAAAACTCATGTCAAACACTTAAAGAATTATCTACGTCATTGGAAGTTGACTTCTCAACAATAGGAAAACGTCTTAAAAGTTTGGGCATGATCCAGAAGGAAGGACATTGGGTCCCATATGAATTGAAACCAAGGGATATGAGAGACGTTTTCTCACGTGCGAACTGCTGCTTCAACGGCAGAAAAGAAAAGGTTTTTTGCATCGGATTGTTACCGGTGACGAAAAGTGGATCCATTATGACAATCCAAAGCGCAGAAAGTCATGGGTTAAGCCCGGCGAACCATCAACATCAGTGGCAAAGCCCAATATCCATGGCTCAAAGCTCCTGCTCTGTATTTGGTGGGATCAGAAGGGTGTCATATACTACGAACTGCTAAAACCGCATGAAACCGTTACTGGAGATCTCTACCGACGGCAACTGATGCGCTTGAGCCGTGCATTGAAGCAAAAACGGTCGGAATACTTCGAAAGACACGATAAAGTCATCTTGCTGCACGACAATGCTCGCCCACACGTTGCAAAACCGGTAAAAACATACCTGGAAACACTTAAATGGGAAGTGCTACCGCACCCGCCGTATTGATATTGCACCTAGCGACTACCACTTGTTTCGATCATTAGCTCATAGCTTGTGCGAGCAGAAGTTCACATCTTACGAAGATTGTACAAAATGGTTCGATTCCTGGATTTCATCTAAAGATGAACAGTTCTTCCGACGCGGTATTCATTCACTGCCCGAAAGATGGTCAAAAGTAGTAGAAAGTGATGGGAAGTACTTTCATTAATGTATTTTTTAATGCTCATGTGAAATAAATAACATTCTTTCATTAAAAAAACGCTACGAATTAATTCCAACACCTAATAAAAACATGAAAGATCATGTGTATGTTAATCAAATTTTTATTACTTTCATCTTAAATATAATAATTTGTAATATAAATAAAAAGACAAAGGGCTACGAACCTAAAACAATCATCATAAAATAACAAATTTGTATTGAATAGTTAAAAAATATTATAAAACATGTCATGAAATTAAAAAAACATGAAATTTAATTTGATCGTCAGCAAGTAAACAAACACAAACATTTCGATCCCTGTTGGATCATTTTCAATGTGACGCAAAAATAACAATGGAAATGTTATATAGATAAAATATATAAAAATTAATTAAAAATTTGCTCTCGGACGCAATATCAACTATAAATCTCGTTCCAAAATAAAAAGAAAATTATACAAAAGTTGTAGTTGACAACAATGTGTTCCTCCGGATTGTGTATGTAGAATAAGGACGAACATGTTTCTGTTAGCAAGTACAAAATGTAATAATAAATTACGACAGGAATAAAAATAAAAATAATAAGAAAAGTACAAATCGAATCGCAAATAATAAAAAGAAAGGTACAAAACAAGTCGCAAGTAATAAATTTAAATTAAAAGAAAGAAACAAAAAATTATTTTTGATATTATAAGACATGTACATAAGAGTTATTAATGTCGATAGAGAAAGTGTAAATACTGTCATTTATTATATATATATTGAGTACAGATAAGTTGAAAATAAATACCTTATTATGTGTGTCAAAATGATGTATTATCGATTAGATATGAAAATTAAAAATTGATCATCTCTCTAGGAAGCTAAGAGATAAAATAAAGTACAAGAATATTACAAGAATTTGTAATATTCTTTTTAAATGCTTTAATTAACAAAGTCAGAAAAACTAAAATTTTAATTCTTAATAATATATAATAATTAAACGTAAAATATGTATAATCGTTAATACAGAATAAAAACATTGATAAAAACAGATTTCATTTAAGCAGTTGAGTTATACGGTTATACTTATGAGATGCTAGCCCAATAAGCTCTGTATCGGTGTTGGCTGAAATATAAAATCTTGAATTACATTAATGATTGTCATTCTTGAAAAAAATCTTAAATTACAAACAGCTGTATATTAACAGATATTGTACTATTTGGCAACGTCGCATCTCAATTATATTACATTAGAAGTATTATTATTATTTGGCAACGTCGCATTTATATCATATTACATTAATCATTGTCATTGCGAAACATGTTAAATGTCCTTGAAATAAATTTCTTATATTACGCTAACAAAAGTCGCATTGAAACTTACAAATTTGTTGACACTGCGATTTGCAGTGTTAGATTACATTAATGTCATCACCGGATGTATCTAAAAATCTTTTGTTATAAAATTTAACATGCATTTTTGATGTCATTGACCAAAAATAGTCATATTAATATCGGCGAGGATTTTTGCGGAAAGTCAGTCTTTATAAAATGGCTGACCGTATTCGCTCCCACATTTAATTAGCAATCGGGAACTCGGTTTCCGCAATGTGCTACTTGGTATTAATACTTCCTGTCTTTTCGTTGCTGTGTGTGATGAGTTATATTGAGATAGGTAGTGATTGTATAGTATCAGAGATTTTTACGAGTCGATACTGCATCAGTCGCTCAGATTCGTTTTGCAGTGATCTTCAGCGCTATGGATTCATACGTTCAACGTGAGTCAAGCAAGTAAATATTTCAATTATATTTGTTTGTGAAGATTTTTTGTTCTACATAGTGTTTATTCTTTTGTTCTTTTTCATTACAGCGCGTCTTCTCATACCATTTTGAAAAGACTATTAGCGTTGACACCGACGTTTACAAATTTTTGAAAATTGGGATCGTCGTGGGGCCAATCCCTCATATAGAAATTGCGATTGGAAGCACCCGAAGCAATCGCATCATCCTATCTCATGTTATGTGGACGTTATTCATCGAAAAATGAGTAGATATCCAGCGATTGATGCAGTCATCAATAGAACAATTAGGCTGGTTCTGGACCACTATGCGTTAATTCATGTACGCGGTATGTATGTGTGTGTGAGGGGAAAAGAGCACACAGACGCTGGGAGTGGGAAGCGCGTCGAGGTCCGTTAAAAGGGGGGGATTGTTCATCTCTCTCTCACCCGTGTTTCTTGCGTTCTCTTTCTAACCCATGTCCTCTTTTTCTCTCTCTCCCACCCGTTGTAAGATGCAGTTCTCTCTGTCGCGCTCGTTGCGACCCTATTATTCGCGCTCTCTTTTCCTCCCATTGTATTCTCTCTTATGTTCTCTTTTCTTTTTTCGCACGCGATTTTATTAAATAGATATTTATGATTTTTATATGATATAACTTAGTAACAAATAATAATAATATTTTTATTAATGTAATATATGTGGTCAAGCGCTTTCTTCTACTAACTTGGAGTTGAGAAAAAAAATAATAAGAAGGAATGGTGGGAATGAATCATTTTGAAGACTGAGTAATATGTTTAATATATACATTTATTTTTCATGTAACGCAGCATATACAATATATTATCTAACGCGTAAGCTATTAGTTCACATTTTATAATAGAATTTTTATTTTGTGCAAAGTATTTGCAGCATCGCATTGATTAATAATACAATTTTGGCGTAAAAAAGTCACAAAATATTAAAATTTCTCACTAACACCGTGAGTATACTGTCACAGTTCAAAATATATATGTTCGACACAATGTTCGAGTTCAAACATAAAAAGAATGAAAGAATTTTTGGCTTCATGTGCAAGCATCATGCAATGATATTTTTACATTATATTAGGTGTTGGAATTAATTCGTAGCGTTTTACAAGTGATGGGAAGTACTTTCATTAATGTATTTTTTAATGCTCATGTGAAATAAATAACATTCTTTCATTAAAAAACTCTACGAATTAATTCCAACACCTAATATTTATTACCAATTTTAATAAGTTTCACAATTAAATCTTGAATCGTTAGAGAGGAGAAAACAGTTGACTGCACTAATCGCTCAACATTTGCACGTCTCTCAATGAACGCCTTTCATGTTGTATGAGACAAGTTTATTGATGATTGGCGATTGCCTCGATTATTACCAATCACAATTTTTACATAGAACATAACATCTCACGCTGATTCCAATGTCCAAATATTTATAAGCTGTAGATGTCAATGCGAATCTTCTTCTGAAAATATAAGGTGTATGACAAGATGTCAAAAATGTATAAGAAGATGCTGTTAAAGAAAGAAGAATACTAGGTAAGTAGAAAAAATGTATAACATGTACCAAAAGCGTGTAAACAAAATTTTATATAATTGAACACAAACCTACTGTCCCTCGCATGTTTTACCTCCCGTTTGAATTGGTACATAGTAGTTTATCTTTTTGCTATATGTTTTCAAGAACTTTTTACTATTCGATTTTTTACTATTCCTTTGAAACTGATGCGATAACTTAGCTTAGCTGGACTCTCCTTTTAAACAGTGTTCCCTTCCACTTTTTTTACATATCCCAAAAATAGAGGGAATTTTTTTCATTTTCAATCCTACGTTAAACTATGCAGTGACACATAAGAATGCACTTTGACCATATCGAACCTTTTTTATCTATGGGATTGATGCCAATAATAACAATAAAGCCTGTCTGTTCCCATGCTTTCTTTTCAAAAATATTTTGACTTATCTTTATGACCACGATAAAATCGCCCCTTCAAAAACATATTCAAACACGTTAAAACGTGCAGCATATCAAAGAAATGATTCATTTTCATAAGGTATAAAACGAAAAGATTTTTTTCTTTTTTGACACATTTTGTCAGCAATCAAGCGAGGTTCAGAGTGACAATATGGATCAAACAGGGCATGATTTGATGGCATGAGCCGCTCAGTTAAATACGCGAGAAGAGTACATCACATGGGAACAGCGTTGCGATAATTTCATCGAATCTGGAGGAACAGAGTCGTGTTAAATGTCCACGATTATCGATTGGAATCAAACAATCGTTGAGCGCTCGTATCGCGACTCGAAAGTTTAAAGGATTCGGTACGTGGACGTGCCGAGTACAGCGCGGGACTTCGATGGCGTGAAATCGAAACAGCGTTTGAAAGCCATATATTGACCGGTGTAGTGATAAATATTAACACAGGTCAGATTTAGGCACAGATCTAGGCACATCGAGTCTCGTCAGTTCCTTGCAGATGCGAGAGAAATGGTGCTAGAACATATGCAGAGTGTAATGCAGAGACATGATAACATTAAGATAAACTGCTTTTAATAGCGAATTCATAGCGAGTGATAAACGCGCGAATAAAAGTGTCAGTGCGAGAAATTATGAATTCTTCCATTCCTCTAATTTAGAGTGATACGCGTCGTGCGTCATCGACCCTATCCTAATATCGCTGGAGGAATTTCAGGAGCGCGATAGCGGGTGGACGCTGTCGTCCACCCGCTATTCTGAATTTAACCGTAAACGTAAAGTACAATCCGTTGCACGCGGGATGCTATCGAGTTACCGCGAGAGATTAAGATAAAGAAAGCGGTAATCAACGTGCAATCCATAGAAAACACGTGTTTCGCGTGGTCAGTAATAGCCGTTCTACATCCGACTAGAAGTTATACAAATCAGGAATCCTCATATCCGCATTATACAACTGTGTTGAATCTTCAAGGCATTCCAACTCAAGGCAGTTTCTAACGTTGAATCAAATAATAAAATTTGAAAATCTCAATGACATCTCAATCAACGTGTATGACATCAAGAAGCAACAGAAAATTCTTCCATTACGAAAAAGGAATAAGCATGTTAATTTGCTGTACGTGCAGGATTTGCAGAACGATAACGCGGGGCATTTTGTTTTGATTAAAGATCTGTCCCGCCTCGTGAGCTCGCAACTCAGCAAAAAAAAAGAGCAAGAAATATTTTTGTGATAGATATGTATATACATTTAATAATAATAATAAAAAAAAGATTATAAATATTTTCAGCAACATTTTTTTGTATAAATAATAATAATTTTTATGTATTTTTCCAGATGTCTGCACTATTTTGGATCTAGCGCAAAGCTGGAGATCCACACTGAGGATTGTAGAAAATTGAATGACTGCGCGATTAGGCTGCCCAGTGAGGACAACAAGTGATTGAACTTCAGCAATCACTGCAGGAAGGAGCGCGTCCCGTTCGTGATCTACGCTGATTTGAAGTACGCATTAGAAAAGATAGAGAGAGACCCGAATAAGTCGCACACGTATCAGCAACATAAGGTATTTAGCATCGGGTACTACGCGCATTGTTCGTATAACGATTCGCTGTCGAAATATCGTTTTCATCGCGCTAACGATTGTATTGTGTGGTTCGTCGAAGAACTCTGAAATCTAGTGCATAAAGTAAATAAAGTAAATACTATCTTATCTACTAATGTTCCCATGGCAGATTTCACGCGAGACGATTGGCAAAAATTTGACCACCATGTATTACCATGTGTGCGAAAAACTGTTTGCGTCTGACTACACACGCGATCATTACCACTTTACTGGGCGATTTAGAAGCCCCGCGCATTCGAATAACTTGAATTAAAAATAAATTCACGCTGCATAACCGTAGTTTTCCATAATTTATCGGGATATGATTCGCATTTTATCATTAAAGAAATAGTCACCGCGTACGAAGGACGTGTAGACATATTTCCTATATTAAAGAAAAATATTTCCTTTATAAAACATATTGACAGTACTAAAAATGAACAGAAGAAAAATTACTTGTGTAAAATTACATTTTATAGATTCTTGTAAATTTCTCGCATCAAGTTTAGAGAAATTGGCGTCGTATCTCGATAAAGTTAAATTGAAAATTTAACACGATCAGAATTTCTTAATCTCAGCGCGGAGGATTTCGATCTGCTCACGCGAAAAGGTATATTTCCGTACGAGTACATTGACTGCGTCGAAAAGTTGGAGGAAATTGAATTATCATCGCGTGATTTCTTTTACATTCTTTAACGGGTGATCACGGTATCTAAGAGCAATTACCCGCACGCCATCAACATGTGGCAGCGGTTCTCCATTCAAACGCTCGGGGAATATAGCGACCTGTATCTTAAAACAGATGTCTTGTTGTTGACCGATATATTTGAGAATATATTTCGCCAATATTTCCGCGACAATCGGAAGTTACGGGCTCGATCCCGCGTACTATTACACTTTACCGGGCTTCACGTGGGATGCCATGTTAAAACATATCATTGTAAAATTTGAACTGCTCACAGACATCGACATGGCCATGTTTGTCGAGCGCGGTATACGTGGGGGTCTAAGTTAGTGTTCTAACTAACAGATATGCGCAGGTCAACAACAAATACATGCAATCGTACAACTCAAAAACATCGATGTATTTTATCTATTTCGACGTTGACAACTTGTATGGTTGGGCAATGTGTCAATCATTGCCATACGTCGATTTTCGATGGATCGACGACGTAGACAATTTTAACGTCATGGATATATCGCGTTAGATTCGCCGACGGGTTATATTCTCAAAGTGAACTTGGAGTATCCGCAACATCTCCATGATGCGCACTTCGATTTACCGTTTTGTCCAACGCGCGAGAAAGCAAGCTGCCGGCAAGCGAGAAGACAAGCTCCTCGCTACGTTACACGATAAAAAGCGCTACGTGATTCATTATCGTAATCTACATCAATGTACTCACCACGGTTTCCGCATCATAAAGGTCCATGTATATTACAATTCGCGCAATCTCCATGGCTTCGCGAAATATACACAAACATCGAACTTAACACAAATTTTAGAACTCGCTCGAACAATGAGTTCGAGATAAATTTATACAAACTAATGAACAACGCAGTTTTCGGCAAGACCATGGAGAATATGTGCAACCACATCGACGTGCGACTTTTAACGCGTTGGGATGGGAGATACGGTGCAGAGGCAATGATCGCAAAACCGAATTTTCATAGTCGTAGCGTCTTTTCGGAGAATCTGATTGTGATAAAAATGCGCAAACTCGAAGTGAAATTCGACAAACTGATATACGTGCATCCTCGATATATCTAAAATATGTTTATACGAATTTTGCTATGAATACATGGCACCGCTGTTTTGCGATAAATATAAAATTATGTATACTGATACTGACAGTCTCATGTATCATGTGGAATGTGACGATGTATATAACATGATATAAATAGATTTGACGAGCGATTACTTTATCAACAATCCATACGATATTTCGCTCGTAAATAAAAAAGTTCCTAGTCTCATGAAAGATGAGAACGATGCCATCATGACTGAATTCGTTGGGCTTAGAGTGAAAATGTTCGCTTTACGTGTACAAGGAAAGAAGAACACGAAAAAGGCAAAAGGTGTCAAGAGCAACGTTGTGGCAAAATCCATAATGTTTGAGGATTACACTCAATGTTTGAACGACGCAATCGAAATGTCGCGCAGGCAGTGCATTAGATCAAAATTGCACGAGGTGTACGATTTCGGAAACAAAAATTGCTCTAAGTCCGCATGATGATAAGCGATATATTGTGCCAGGTTCCACCGATACCATGGGGATACATTACCGGTGTAAATAAATTTGTATATACCATGTAGAATGAGATCGCAAATTACAGCAATAAAGAATAGAATATATTTCTATGATAGGTTGGTATAATTTAAAAAAAAAATTATAAATATTTTCTGCAATATTTTTTAAAAATGATAATAAAAATTTGTGTTATTTTTTTCAGATGCCTGCACTATTTTCATACAAACACAACGAAATTGGAGACCCATGCAATCGACTGTGGAAAATGTAATAACTGCGCGATCCGGTGAGGACAAGTAGTTGAGCTTTAGCAACCACTGCAGGAAGGAACGCGTCCCGTTCATGGTCTACGCCGATCTAGAATGCTCTCTAGAGAAGATGAAGATGAACATGAAAACATCCACCTATACGTATCAGCAACATCTGATATTTAGCATACTATGTCCATTACTCATACAACTCGTGTATGTATCGGTTTCGTCGCGGTAACGATTGTGTCGTATGGTTCGCCAAGGAACTTAAAAATTTAGCGCATAGTGTAGAGTCTATATTTCCGGCCAATATTTTCGGACATGGCAGATTTTACGCGAGATGATTGGGCAAAAATTTAACAGCACCATATGTGCGAAAAACTGTTCGAGTAGGATGACACTTGGGTGCGCGATCATTGCCACTTGACCGGACGATACAGAGGCCCCGCGCATTCAAATTGTAACTTGAATTACAAAGATTCATATTGCATTTACGTAATTTTTCATAATTTATACGACACGATGCACATTTTGTCATCAAGGCTACCAAATATGAAGGACGTACAGAACTACTTCCCATAACTAAAGAAGAATACATTTCATTTACAAAATATATCAATAGCACCAAAAATGATTAAAAGAAAACTTGTGTAAAAATACACAAGTCTATTACAAATCCATACTTTTGTTGCCAACAGCAACAACACAGTCCGCAGAAATTCTCGTAAGATATGTTTTCATGATCATTATATACATGTTTCAGATTGATACCGTCCTGTTTGAATAAGATCAACAAATTTGCATTATCGCATAAGATGATTCGGTATCTTTGCGTATGACTGACACAGATGGAAGTCGACGTCCGCGTGTCGACCCATCGCTCTCTAATCGCGTCTTGCTTGTCACATGTCACGTCATCGAAAACAAAAATGAAATTGGAAGTCCCTCGTTCGGTAATACTACATCATTATTAAAGAATGTAAAATAACCAATTTCTTTAATCGGTGCTAATAAATTCTCCAAGTATCGATATTTTGGCTGTTGCAACGATTTCGAGTACAAATACAGATTCTCGAAACATATGACATGTAGACTTTCCAGCAAACTTATTAACACATTTGTTTTACTGCAGTTCGATGGACCGCAGATGATTCTGCGTAAATATCAACGTAAACATTATACATAAGTATAGAAATCGGCAGCATGTTTCCTTGCGTATTTTTTTTTCAGTCTGTACTTTATTGTCGGCATTAATCACTTTGATCGTCTGCGATTGTCGCACGAACTTCATACCTTCTCTCTTCACGACACTGGTAGTATTGAAAAAATTACATCGAGAGCGGATGTATTTATAGCGCGCAAAGCGAAATTGCTCAGTATTCAAAATGCTTCTTATCGGACAACTGTGATATACATAGTTTAACTGTCAAAGAGTTGGAATTTATACTGAAAATTATTTTGTTACGAGAGTTTAAAAATTACGTAGGTCAATTATGGGACAGATTACCCGAGCATATAAAAGCTGATTCAGAGGTTCAGCAACATCGTCGCTTGAAAATTATAATTTGCCCTGCCATCGATCGCATATTGATGGTGCAGCGCTGTTTATAAGAAATTGTAGCAAATGTCAACAATAATAACAGCAACAAAAGGCTGCAGTTTTTTTAAAACACACGATAAACGCACTTCCGATCGAGTTGCATATCTCCGGATATCAATTTTGTGGTCCAGGTACACATTTAGAAAAGCGATTGGCTAGAGGCAATCGAGGCATTAATCCGTTGGATGCGGCGTGTCGCAAACACGGCATAGCTTATTCGCGGAGCAAAGATCTCACGAAACGACACGTAGCTGACAAAATATTCGCTGAGGAGGAAACGGATTATCGCGAAAGATTCGACTCTTGGAGAGAGAACTACTGCTATTGCTGTTTGGGCGGCTATGAAAGCCAAAACGAAAATTGGTATATATGGACCTGAAAATGAAAAAGAAAAAGCCGACAAAAAAATACCGGTGATATATGAATATTACCGGTGACAAAACGCGATGGTATCTTATCTATTTTACCGCTGTTGGGAGTCTTCGGCTCGTTGGTCAGTGGCGCGATAGGAGTCGCTAAAGCTATTAACGATAATAAAGCCGCACAACGTCAAATCGAAGAACTGAAATGTCATAACCACGTTATGGAAGGTCATGAAGTTTACCTCGCTCCGTACAAGCGCGGACGAGGAGACTTAACGGAAAAAATAAAAAAGGTTAAAAAAAATGTCAAACAGATACCAAAAATGCCAAAGGGTGTAACTACCAATGTACAACTGCAATAACTGATAAAACGTATATGTATTGCGCGCTTGCGCAAGAGCGAAAAGGTAGAAGAAGGTGAGGACAAAGAGGCAGTTGTAAAATGGCGAGGCACGTATGTGGCACGACGAAGCGTTGAAGTGCGGATAGCGATTCTCTTTTGAATTGTCGGCCAGCAATACTGGCTCACCGAACATTTCCATCACTTGGATCAATCTTATTTCCTACAGTACTATCTTACTAACAGTGGAAGTATGTCGAAACGAGAGCGGTATTGTAAATTTGGATCATGCTGACGCACCAGGTACTTATTGGGTGCCGTACCCGAAGCGAGGAAATCATGCTGTTTACTTTGATAGTTTCGGCAATCTTGGTCACCGAAGGAATTGATACGATATTTGAACATGATGCAAATCATGTACGAGGTCTGTCCCAAAAGTATCCGACCTACCTCCATTTTTCGGCGCTTGGCTTATTCTTCGTCATCCGGTTGGTGGCATCCTTCGAAGTAGTCCCCATTTGATTGAACAACACGCTCATATCGATGCTTCCACTTCCCAAAGCAGTCTTGAAAGTCAGTTATTGGAATCGCCTTTAGTGCATTCGTCGCATTGGTTTCAACAGTCTTCTTGTCGTCGAATCGGTGTCCTTTAAGCGGCATTTTCAATCGAGGAAATAGCCAAAAGTCGCAGGGAGCTACGTCGGGACTGTACGGAGGCTGGCGAAGCTGTACAACACTGTGTTTTGATAAATACTGCTGCACAAGGTTTGATGCATGCGCTGGAGCATTGTCGTGGTGAAGAAGCCAGTCACCAGTTTGCCAAATTGCGGTCGTTTTCTTCTAATTGCATCACGCAATCTTTTCAAAATTTCGGAGCATATTCGTGATGCACGACGCCATCATAATCGAAAAAAACAATCAACATTGACTTGATTTTGCTCCGACTTTGACACAGACGTGCGGCCATTTTTAAACCGCTTATACCACTCTTTTATTTGTGTTTTGCCCATACACTCGTCTCCAAAGGCCTTTTACAACATTTCAATAGTTTCTGCACAAGTTTTTTCATGTTTAAAGCAAAACTTGATGCAAATTCGTTACTCAACTTTTTCGGTCATTTTTAGCTACTTAAAAATCCGACGAACGTGAAAAAGACACTGTAAACAAATACACACTGCATGAACTATACGTCCTACTAGTGTCAGCGACCAACCGATAAGTTCGTAAGGTCCTACTGTTGACGTGCCTGCCCGGTAGAGGTCGCTAAAACACTTTGGCGCGAAGATATAAATGCAGGTCGAATACTTTTGGGACAAATCTCGTATAATCGAACGCCTTGTCAACGTTATGATCAAAGTAACTGTGGACAACTGTGTCTACAGTTTTTACAGATAATCAATTTAAGTTGATAATCAATTTAAGAACTAACATTGCACTGTTTCAACTCAATATTCATTCAAGCATGTCACTGACATTTACGCTGACTGGTAAGAGTAGCGTCCTCGCGGCCTTCTACTTTGCAGCCGTAGATTCGAGCGATGGCGATTACGAGCTCGGTTTGACGGATTTTGTAACCTACCATACGATATTTAATGTAAATTCATGAGTTTAATTGAAATTCATAAATTCAATTGAATAACAAGTTTTATTTTGATGAAGATGATAAAGAAATTGTCATTCCCGAATGATTGTACGAAATACATGACATAAAGAAGTATCTAAGACGTTCAATTCTATAATTTCATCCTATATAATATTGCGAGAGAGAAAACGCTTCGCAAAGAGGATGAACAGTACCCATTAACTATTCATGTTAATAATAATGCAATGAAGAGAGAGAGAGAGATCAAATGCGCTTATCGAGTAAATTTCACAATATTGGACCACCAAACCTTACAATATTGGATCTCTGTTGGGATTTTTATCGAATTGTGTGTTGAAACCATGATAGTGACACGAATCGGACGTATCGATAAATATCAACAATGTAAACATCATTCGCATTGAATGCAACGTGATCGCGGATGCATACAGCAACGACATGTGTGTGCATGCTACACGAGTTTTCGCCGAGCGTGTCACCAGGATATAAGATATCGGAAAGACCGACACAAATCATTTACCTTCCGATACGTACGGAGCATTACGGACGATCGCTCGATTTTCGCGGAGAGATCATCGTTAGATTACATATACGGAGGCGACAGCGATAAAGAGATATAATAACGATAACGTGGAATGCTTGTTCTGAACGAGAAGGCGAAACAGGCAGGGGACATAATTTTTGCGGGACGACAGCGATCAAAAACATTGTCCAGCAGAAGATAACTCACTGCGTTGAATGTTTAATTTTTACAATCATTAGGCTTTGTGGTACGAAATATCTGCGATGGCTAATATCTTGAATATTGGAGGCGAACCAATCTTTGACGATCGCATCATCAAGTTCGAGATTCATACATACAATCCGTACATCAACATGACGTTTAGAAATAGAGATAAAGATATCCATACAATAGCAGGATTTATACACGTTACCGTGCGAAAGCATTCTCTACGTCGAAGGTAGATTGACTTCAAAGGAAAAAAATGTACAAAAGCAAATCTGGGAAGTAAGTGTGTCGCGTTCATGTTCGATGAAATCCGATATGAACTTAATGGTATGGAGATTGATTGTAGGAATAACGTTGGAATAACTAGTCTTAAAAAGAGTTATGCAGTGTTTTCTAATAAAATCGCATAGTTTGTATAATGCTGGATTTATCGACTCTAATGATACGAAAAGCCTAATGACAGACGATGGATACTTTAATTTTTGTGTACCGCTCAGCATATTGTTGGGCTTTTGCAAAGATTATAGACGTGTGGCAATTAATGCTCGTCACAAATTGATTTTGATATGAATAGACAATGGTAACAATTACATAGTGGGAAATCCAGTGACAGAGCCGACGCTTGAATTATTCAAAATACAGTGGCGAATGCTTCACGTTGCGTTGAACAAAGTTAATAAATTATCAATGTTGCGCGCTTTAGAGAGCGAATAATATCTGGGTATGAGTTTCCGTTCCTGGGAACTGTATGAATATCCCCTGTTGCCAAGTATAACGAAGCATTCCTGGGCCATTCAAGCCGCCATTAAGACTGCGACTTAGCTGAAAAAACTATGACGTTATCTTTGGTCTACAGACTGAGAAAAAAAATATCATGACAGCACATAAAACTTACTTTTACACATGTAAATTAACCAATGTGAAACTTTATCTAAACTCTGAATTTTATCCGTACGGTGATCTGAATCTAAATTTTGACAAACGCAGAGCCGCTATTTTGTATGTATTTACATTTCCGTACGTCTCTACTATCAAATTCCTCGTGAAAGAAATGAACTATCATTCCAATTAAACACTACTAGAGTAAAACTTTTCAAAAAGGAGTTGATTACTCGCGACAAAACGAATCTGTCAAAAGTGACATCGTAAATGTACGATTATAATTTGAATTCAAAGAGAATGTACCTTCGAATACAACCGCCTATTGCTTTATCATACACGATCGCGTGATCGAATATAGCCTAATGTCAAATGTAGCAAGATTACAGTAAATTATCATCACCAAAAAAATACTTTCCCTCTCGTTTTAATATATAAAATAAAATCTAAGATCTTTTTTAATCAAGCACAGTTTCAAAAAATCGTTTACCATGACTATACCAACATTTATGATCTGCAAGAATTTATCGTTGGAAAGAAATTTATCATGAAGGAAGTGGCGGTTTTGAGAAAAGGAGCCATTCTTTCTCATTATATTTTTACGTGTCCCATGCCATCGAACTTTTTGACAAAGTCAGTGACAAAATCAGTTGTGCTTCCTAACTGAGTGCTTATTACCATGGATTGCAATGGGAAGACGAGATGATGTACAGCATGATGAAATGTCTGATTACAATGGCCGTAATTGGTGAGGAAGAAAGTGACGACAATAAGGCTCTTATACTCACGTTAAAAAACGTGAAAAACGCGAATGGCTAGCTGGTATACTCGATAGCGGCAACTTGATCATTGATCTTGGATGCTGATTACGAAAATATAGATTCTTTACATAATCTAGATGTTACTAATATTATACGATGTGGAAAACATGTTAAAAATTGTGCGTTACAAAATATATTTAAAATATACAACTGGTATAACTGGTCGCAACGCCAAAAAGAAATATATCTAGTTTAAAAAATAAAGTATGAGATTTTTTTAAATGCATTTTATAATTTCTTTCCCCTATCTCTATAATTAAGAATCTGTGAATAATGATAGTTGTTCAGTAGTATGTATATAGTTTAATAAGTGTTCGGATAGTTACTCAATAACAGTTTTAATAATGATTCGATAATTAGGAACGCTTGGCTATTTGTGTGTGTATTACTAAACATATTATCAGTTGCTAAATTAAAATTATTGCCGAGTCATATTATTAAAAAACAAAAATCTATTTATTAAAATAGTATGCAAAAGAAGGAATGAAAAGAGAGCGCAACGAGAGAAAGAGCGCAAATAATAAATACAATAGAGTCTCTCTAAATTTGACTTCTGTAATCTTTGCATTCCTTACACATACTTTTACAAACACTAATGTCATGCCCCTTCTATGCCATAGTAGGTTGGATATGTGTTGCGCGTGCATCTGTATCAAATTGTACTAAGTTTTCACAGTGTATGCAATGTAATTCCATAGGCAGATTATGTATAACTATTTGTGTAATATATTCTTTTGTGATGCATAATATGTGATACATATGACTTGTTCTGCTAAGATTATGTACACTGTAATGCACTTTGACAGGTTAGTATGCGCAACTGCGCGGTGATTGGTAGATTTGTAGAGAGGGTACTCTATAATGCTGTAGAGAGAGTATTCTATAATTTTGGCATTCCATTCTTATCGTCCCATAGGCCAAATTTAGAGAGACTCTACTGTATAGGACTGCGGATGGAAGAGAGAGAACTGCATCTTGTGGATGGGTAGGAGAGAGAGGACAATAGGTTAAAGAGAGAACGCAACGCATGAGTGAGAAAGAGAGAAAGAACAATCATCCCCTTGCCTCTAACACAGACTCCCGGTGACACGCTTCTCCTTTCCTTCAACGTCTATGAGGTATCCCCCCCTGACTCTCCCCCCCACACAAACGCACGCGCGCGCGCACACACACACGCCACACACACACACATACACACACCCACACACACACACACATCATATACGCACTAACACATAATGAGTTAGAATCTCTATACTTATCCTAATGAGCAAAAATAATATAGTCTACAAAATTGCATGCAAAGACATTTCATATGTTGGTCAAACGAAGCGAAAACTTAGTAAAGGAACATGATTATAATATTATATAAGCGGGAATCCTTCTAAATATACGATACTAATCACATGCTTGAATTTAATCATTCCTTTGACTGGAAAAATGTCAGTGTCATGAATACTGAATCGCATTACAATAAGAGATTAATCTCTTATGAAATGCTTTTCATAAAAGAATAATATAATGGCGTAAATGTCCAAAAAGATACAGATAAATTAAGCAAAACTTATTTTTGTTTACTTGACAATGACACTGACAATAATAAACAAATTTGTATATTACCGTTTATTTTATTGTTTAAAACATAACATAACTTTAAATTATACTTCATATTTAAAGATTATACGTTTCGCGGGTTTCCTCCGTTCCATTCTTGGAATGCTAACGTTTCGTGACAGTATCAGGCTGTTCCTCGCCCTGATGAAATGCACTGCAAGATTCACGAAACATTGGCATTCCAAGAATGGATTTGGACACGTAGGAAACCCGTGAAACGCATAATCTTTATATAGAAAGCACCCGTGGAAACTTCAAGAATATCATATACTTCATATTTTATAATAAATTCATTCATCTGTCCGTCCGTTAGTTCGTCCGATCATTTTCCCTCTCCCCCTTTCCCCCTCTATCTCTCTTATTCTCCCTGTCATTATCTAACTCTTCTCTTCTCGCCTCTCCACGCCTTCTCCTCCTTCTCTTCTATCTGACTCTACAACGTTCTATTTCCAACACATAACTCCTTAAACCCTGGGCTTTGTGCTTAAGCATTGTGCGTCAAATTCATCAGGATCAGATGGCATTAATCGTCGTCTAGTCCTTGACAGTCTTCCTATTACTTTTCCTGTTATCCTTAACCTTTTTAACCTTCTGAAGACCGACATGTTTTCGATCGATTATTATTTTAAAAACTAGAAAGCCAGCTTTTTTATCAATGTCATGGGGTTGAATGGCGAAAAAGGTGGCGCCGCTGTCGAGTCCTTAAAGAGGTCTCTGGTCAAGAAAAAAAAAAGAATTTTATCTATAAAATGTTTCTTTTTAATTTCCTTACGATTTTTCTTGATCGATCACGTCTAATGCATTAATAAATTCAGACACACGCACGCATGCACACATACATACACACCTCAAGCCCAAAAAAACCTTATCACTAAATTTTTTCACAAGCTTTTAATATTTCCAAATAGCTCAGTGAAAAATCATCGTAGTGAAATATTTAGGAAAGCCTTTAAAAGCTTGAAATCTCTAGATTGGTACTTTAAAAAACGGTCGTACTGATATTATGTGAAATTACGTAAACATATATGAAGATGCATACATTCTCAAAATTTTTTATAAAATTTATGAAGTTCCACTGCGCCAATTAAAAATTGCGCACAAAGGAGTTTACAGCTTTCGAAAGAGTGAATCTTTACTTTTAATTGTTTTTTTTATAGATTTCTGTATGAGTTTTTTTTCACCAAATTATTAAACGTTGAAGCAAAAATGATTTTTTCTTCAATGTTAAATTACTCAATAAAAAAAAATCATACAAAGGTCTATAAAAAAGTAAATTGAAGGTAAAGATTCACACTTTCGATTGTTGAAAACTGCATTTTTGTGTGATCTTTACTTTATATCTTTACTTTATAGACATTTGTAAATTTGTACAAATTTTCACATTTGACGGATATCCATTTGTGTTCGTACAACTCCATAAAAGATCAGATTGAAATATTAATTACCAATTTTGAAAGTAGCGGTTTCAAATTTTAAAAGGCTTTTTTAATCATTTCACTACGATGATTTTTCAGTGAATTATTTGAAGATATTAAAAATTTGTGAAAAAAACTTAATGGCCAGGCTTTTTTGCATGTGAGTGAAAACATTGACATTTTGACAGCAGTTACTACTTTGCGACAATAAAAACAGCTATAATATAATCTTTTTGAATGCAGTTGTCTTAGAGTTGAACGAATATCAATATATTTAAACCCAGATCGAAATAATCTACTGAATCATTTAAAGATAGTAAATAAAATGTTAATATTCACACGAAATAAACACATTCGATTTTTCAATACATGAAATGTACGTTTTCATATTTTGCGCAATGTAAAATCTATTGTTTTCTATTTCATGTTTCATTACAACTTATAAGTTTCAAACAAGGCTCGGTCTTATTTCAAATAAATTTATTTTTAAAATATACATTTTAAATAAGAAAGATTAAACAGTTATTTAGTATTTATTATTTAAAATAACTCCATGTTGATATTCCATCTAGTTCGCGAAGGGTTAATACTATTATGTATCAATTATAGGCTGTAGCTATAAAAAAAAACTGAAACGTTATATTTAGAAATGTATATTCGTATATTAAAATAAACAAAATCGTTAAAATATCTTTTATGTAAATAGAATTTGAAACATTTATTTAAAATACATATTTCTTACTTTATATTTTAAGTAAATTTCCAAAATCTATTTCTTAAAATATTTTATATAATAATATTTAAAATAAGAAATATCCTTTGAAAATCTATTAAAAATACAAGTTATTTTCATATTTTAAATAAAAGTTATTTTATATTTTAAATAAATAGATGCATTTTCGAACTCTATTTCTTATTTTATATATCTTATTTTAAATAATTTCTTGTGACCTATTCCTTATTTAATACTTTAAATAAGTTTTTGGAATCTATTTTACAATATATTTTTTATTTCAAATAAGTCGTATCAGTTATTTTACCGAATCCTGCTTTTAAAGCATTTCTAACGAAATCTCATATAACATTTTTTTCTTTTTTCCATTGCACTTATATAATATGCTTCCGCAATTAATTGTCTGTTAAATACTATTAAATTGTTCAGAAAATTAATTTCAAATTTTGTTAACTCAATATTGTACACAGAATATATTTATTGCAAAGTTTTTTACTATCTAACGTAAAAGTTCAAAATTTTCCCTAAAAATTCATTTTTAAAAAGTGTCTCTACGATTTTTTGTTCAAAATTACTCGCTGGTTAAGTAAAAAGAAACATTTCGACTTATAACTGCGTTCCAAATCATCGTACTGCAATTACAGATACAGATCTCTAATGCTAAAACTTTGCTCTATCGAATGATATTATATAATCGCCAATTTTATTTAAAAAATAGATTATACAATTCCTTTACCATTTTGCAATGCTCGCAATAATTAACGAGATATTAACGTTTAAAGATAGTCGAATACGTGCGTCCTTCCGACTTACTATTGCCGAAGGTACGACCCAGCGCACGGCACGCGGGCCGCGAGGAGCGGAGATGGCGCGCCACGCCGTTCGAACTTAGAGGCTTAGAGGCGACAGTAAGCCCCGTTCCTCGCGGCCCGCGCGCTCGGTGGGTCGTACCTTCGGCAATAATAGGTTGGGAGGACGCACGTATTCGACTATCTTTAAACTTTAATATCTCGTTAATTATTGCAAGCATTGCAAAATGATATAGGACTTTTTTATTCAGTTTAGTTCAGTAGTCTTTACCTGCTCGGGATGAGTGGGTATATTCATGCCACCCTGTATATTTGAGTTAAAAATACGACTATACTTTCATTGTAATCATTGCGCAATAGTTAGGAAAATAATATTATAGGAATATTATAATATTATAGGAATGATATTATAGGAAAATAATATTATATTTTTAGCTCAAATGCATATATATTCTATTTTTTTTTAAATTGACATTTATATCACTTGATAGAGCAACGTTTCAGTTTTAGATGCAGAAATGGCATGGTTATATTGTTCTGTAAATAAACCAAATATTTCGGGTTGAAGCTCTTGATATTGTTTAAATTTTTGTGTATAAAGATTTATAATTACAAACATACGTATAATTAATCAGCTTGATTTATCAGTTTTTTTTTTAAATTTATGTTATTATTAACAAAATATATTGTTTTCTTATTTCATTAAACTCCTAAGTTTTGCATCACAATGAAACTTATAATTGCATTTTGAATACGTAAAGTACTTATACAAAAAAGTTTAAATTAATTTTGTCATTATATGCTTTTCAAATTTAATAAGAAAATAATAACAAATAAAGTAATTAAAAATGTGTTTAATAAAAATAAAATGCTTGAAATACAACTTAATTTATATGTTTACAATTTATTTAAAATTTAAAAATATTAACACATTTATAAAAATACAGTGTAATCTTAATGTTAATACTTTTAAGGAAAATCATCACGCGCATGTATGATTGCAGAAATGAATATTTTTGATGTACACACAATTTGTGAATGTAGCACGATTATATTATGAACCAAGTATCGATTTATCATCTGAAGTTGAAAAGTGAACGTATTATCCTCTGAAAAGTGAACGTATTATCCCCAGAAAAGTAGACGTATTACTTTCATAGCTATGTAGGTTACATCTACTTTGTCAGGGGGCAATAGTACGCAACAGCATTTTGCTGCCTTTATAGGTTTTCGACATGTCCTCTTTCAGGTTTTTTTCCACAATCAATCTCTTTCTCCCTTTTTTCCCTTCCTCTTTCCCTCCGCGAATCAAATCTTATTCCCGAAACCTTCCAACGATTTAATTTGCGAATAAGGTTTACGGTTGTTTAACTCTAGTAATTGAGAAGTAAAACTAATTAAATCCCATTTGAGATGTAATGTGTTTTGTCTGTAGTCACTGCGCATAAAAGATGCGCAAAATTTGAATCTATTTACTGAACAAAAACAGGACATTAAATAGACAGTATTTTAACTAATAGTAATCTGTTAATTTAGACAATAACTGAGCAAATGTACACAATTTGCACATATTTTTAGGGGGGGAAATCTGCTTCAGTTATTAAATAAAATTCTATCAAATTCTTGTGCACTTCCTACGCAGAATTGTTACAACTAATGAGAATACAATAATATTAAACATTAATTGAATAATTTTCTAAAACTACGTATATTTCTACCAAGGATATATAAGATGTTAAAATTAATAAAAAACAAGAATGGAGATTAAATGTGTATTACATAGGCATAGAATACTTACACCGATAGTGCAGAGGATTACATGTACATTTGTTACAGAAAGATATTTCTTCGCTGCGTGATATACAATATATAATGTCACCAATACAATCAATATATGGTTAATCGTGTCCATAGTAAAAAGAATTATACGTTGAGCAGTCCAATTCGGCTTCCTATTTCCGGAACTTCCGATATCTTCAGTAGAATCTTTATGTAGAAACCATGATTTAGATTCCATTGATTGGAGTGAAAATCCGCCGTTGTTTTTATTCATCATTGTTCTGTAATATATATAATTTGTTACCAGTATTATGGCTAATAATCAGTTGAAAGAATTCGTAATGCTGCATTGAGAAAATGCATCGTCACCAGCATAACAACCAGATATTTTTATACACAGAGAAAGCTGTATACGACAATGATGGCGCGATGTTCGAACTTTTTTTAACTTTAAAAATTAACCTTCAGTCCTAATTTTATTGGAATGTTACAAATTTTTATTAATTCATTTTATGCGCACATTAATAAGTTATTGATATTAAACAATTTTTTTCAAAATATTAACTATATTATCAATATGTATACGTTATTACATTACATTCCAGTTGATGTCAATGGAATAAAATTCCAATCGTGAATATCTTCAAATTTGATGTTACAATATACGCAAGTAATTAGTGAGAAGTTTAGGTCCATTAAAACAAATCATCTCCACGTCTCTCCTCGCGCAATAGGCGTAGCTTAAGGCGTGCTGTCAAAGCTAAATGGCGCGCTCCGATTGGTTGATGGAAAAAGGTAGGGATTATAGTAATTAAATAGCGCATTCTGATTGGCTTAAGCCAAAGTTGCTCCACTCGATTGTAGCTTCATATCTTTTCACGAGGGAAGAAAGAAGCAGACAGCCAAGTCCTAAAGAAATCCTAAATTCTTGGATATTATGTGAAAAAATGAAGTATCGAGTATTAACCCTTAATAAGTGAAAATATTTAGTATACTATATAAATACATACATTCTCTTTTTTCAATATTGTTTGGCATTTAATTAAATGGAAAAATAGTTGCAATTATCTAATGTCAAGCATTTTTAAGCTTTCTTAAGTTGAATAAAATGTGGAATATTCTGACGAATGGAGAATTATAGTTTATAGAGGTTTAACACATTGTATTAGTTAATTAAGATTGTTTTTAAATTTGTAAAATTTGAAGATGGCCAGAGTAAAAGTCGAAATGTCGTTTAATTGAATAAATTCGATTGATTGAATTTTTAAATATAATTTGTAAATAATATCTTTTCGCTGATTTCATTATTCACAACAAAATAACTTGTGTAAGGCTTCAATAGTCCACTCATTTTTTAAGTTTCATTGTGGAATATTCTAGCATTCATGGGCTTTTTTTTTTTAATCATGATTGAAAATCAGATTTCAAACATCGTTGTTGATAACATGCGAAAATAAAATAAGATATAATTAATAAGAAAGTGATTTTTAATCATAAAATTTAATGAGAAAGGAGCATATAATCACTGCACAAATTGTTTTTTGTGATATTTAATATATTATAAAGGTTCTGATTTAACGTTTCGGCCAATATCTGGCCATCTTCAGTAAATACATATATAAATAATCTCGCATTAGTTACATAAATTTAAAAATAAAATATGCAATCATACATTTAGTTAAAAATTACGATCTCTTTCATCTTATTCGAGCATCATAATACGTAGTTGATGAGACAATTGAAATGTTTCGAATTGTATAAAACAAGAATTCCCAGATTCTAATGTAAGACGAATATGCTATTATTAATGTACTCTAATCTAATGTATTCTAATCTATTGAGAAATTAGAATTATTTACCTGTTTTTATAGCAATTCGGTGAAATTTGTGCGTCATCGTAGGCGATGTCACAAAAAAACCAGATAGAATATCATTGTGATAGCGTGTAAATTTTGTTTGTCGTTACTTTATTATGTGTCCAATATTTATATGTGCGCAAAAGTTGAGAACTTTCTCGAATTATTCTTTAGTGTAAGAGAGATCTCTTTTTAAAAGAGGCAGATAAACATCGGGAAGTCCTTCAGTGTCACTATGCTTATTTATACTTCTCCTTTGATTTATACTTTTCCTTTTTTATATGTATATCATTTCAGATATTCTTCATTTATATAAAGATTATTCTGTATTTAAAATGTTAACGTTACATTCTAATCACCAAACATTCTAACTCTGACATTCTAATCATCAGAGCGGATAAGGGAAATACAATAGTAATAATGAATCTCAATAATTACAAAAAAAATGAACAACATTCTAACAGATCAGAGTACAATATAGTTGTGAATAAGGATCCCACAATAAAATAACGGAAATTCGTAATTTATTAACTAAATGGAAAAATAAGAATTACATCGTCCAATATATTTATAAAAAACTTTATGTATGACGGAGAACTCTCGAGATCTTATGGACTGCCAAAAATTCACAAAGAGGATCATCCTTTTAAAATGATAGTCAGCTGTATAAACAACGCTTTTTATCAATTAATGATTTTTTTAAAAGACATTATAGAAGATAATAATAAAAAAAATTTTAGCTATATAAAAAACAGTTTCGAAATCGCAAAAAAACTAAATGAAATTCCAATTAACAACAATTTTAGCATTATATCGTTTGACGTGGTATTGATGTACACTAATATCCTTACTGACATAGTGATAAAAAGTATTGAACGAAGATGAAACCTCATCGTAAAAAAGATTCTATTCAAGAGTTTTTAAAAGCGAATTTCAATTATAATTAATTCTACCTTTTTTAAATTTGAAAAAAAAATTTTGGACAGATTTTTGGTATGCCCATGGGATCTCCACTTTCTCCTATATTAGCCAACATTGTTTTACAAGATTTGGAACATGAAATTCTTACAACTAATGATATTGTTGTGCCTTTCTATTTCCGATATGTCGATGACATTGTATTGTCTGTACAAAGTAATAAAATAGATTTTATTCTCGGATTATTTAATTCGAGACAACCACGAAAGGATTAAATTCACTGTACATTATGGTGATGAGAATGGTATTAATTTTTTAGATGTAAAATTGATGAAACGGGATAAAAAAATCATCTTTGATACGTACAAAAAACCAACTAACTAAAGGTATATTTAAATTTAACAAAAAACCAACTAACTAAAGATGTATTTAGAAATATATTTAAATTGCAATTCTAATCATTCAGTGCAAAAAAGAGGAGTCATTGGGCAGTTTGACAAAATATTATTTTTATCGCATACGAAATTTCAAGAAAAAAATATCTCAAACTTAATTCACACTTTACTAATAAATGGTTATTCTTTAGAATTCATTTTTTCGACTATTAGAAATAGAATTAAAACCTTAGAAAATTAACTTAATTTAGATAAAAAGACGATAACGACAAAAATAAGGACCCTAAATCCAATATAATAAAAAAGTTTATCGTCATATCATATCTAAAAAATTTAAAAAGGTATCACATAGGCATAGGTTTAATATTGTTTATAAACCAATAAATAGATTAAACAGATTCATAAAAACAGAAAAAGATCGCTTATGTGAAGTTGATCAGTGTGATGTAGTTTTCAAGATAAATTATTTGGACTGTAAATTTTCTTATGTTGGCCAAACAAAAAGAAAACTAAAAACACGAATTAAAGAAGATAAGGCTGACATAAAAAACTAATGCAATGTCTCGCGTCACCAAGTTGACAATAAACATGAATTAGATTGGGAAAACGTTAGCATTTTAGATACAGAACATCTTTATATAAATGAAGAAAATCTGAAAAGTGTACAAATAAGTTTTAAAGCATTTTTAATGAAATTTAATATTTATTTATTTAGAAATGAAAGTACACTTAATTATCAAAATAATTCCCGTCATTATTTATGACTTTTAGCCGAGCAGCTTGCGAATTCCAGAAGAAGATTTCGTCTTTTGATGCGATAAAATTATCCACCCATTTTCGCACTTCTTCAAATGCTCGAAAGTGTACACCAGACAAGGCGTTTTGCATTGACCAGAATAAATGATAATCAGAAGGGGCTATACGCTGGGTGCGGCAGAACTTCCCAACCAAGACCTAACGTTTCCTTTACAGATTTATCAACATGAGCCTAGCGTTGTCATGAAGTAATTTCACGGGACATTTTCCTTTGCCAGTAAATGGACGATTTCGTTCGATTTCTTGATTTAAACGGATCAATTGTTGACTGTAGCGATCACTGTTAATCATTTCATTCGAGTGGAGCAGCTCATATTATATTACACCCTTCATGTCCCACCAGATGCATAGCATAACTTTGCTGCTGTTGTGTTTTGGCGTTGATGTAGTGGGTTGTCCTGGATCCACATAATATTTTCTTTTTTTAGGATTATCGTAAAAAATCTTTTTTATCATGATTTTCCACAAGGAAGGTTTTTGTATGCTGTTTATTGTTTATTACAGATTCAAATACTTCTCAAAACGATCATTTTTGTTTTTTTTCACCTAATGCATGCGGCACCCACTTTCCCATCTGCCGTAAACGAATTGAAATATCTTGTTGAGTTATTCCAAGTTACTGTGCAAGTTCTTTTTGTGTTTGACATGAGTTTTGATCGAGTATCGATGAGTTTTGCTTGCAATTCATTGTCTGTAACCTTCTGAAGAGCACCACTACGTTCTCTATCGCTAAAATCATCCTCTTTAAATCGCCTAAACCAAAACTAACACGTACTTTTGGATACAACATTGTCTCCAACAAGAATAGAACAAATTAATTCGTATGCTTTAGCAGCGCTTTTTCCTTAATGAAATTCGTATGCAATGTCGAATAAATTGCTTGTCGCTCATCATCTAATTTTGTGATTATGTTTGCAATTATGTGAAGTCAATTGTTTCTTTTGACAGTTTACATTAAGCGCCATCACATATCAAAAGAATGCGAAAATATTTGAATTATATGTTACAATATACAAAAAACGCTTTAAAACTTATTTGTACACCTAATAATATCTATAAAAAAGTCAAAAGGAGAAGTATAAATAAGCATAGTGACACTGAAGGACTGCCTGATGTTTATCTGCCTCTTTTAAAAAGAGATCTCTCTCGCATTAAAGAATAATTCGAGAAAGTTTTCAACTTTTGCGCACATATAAATATCGGACACACAATAAAGTAACGACAAACAAAATTTCGCGCTATCACGATGATATTCCATCTGGTTTTTTTTTGTGACATCGCCTGCGATGATGCACAAATTTCACCAAATTGCTAAAAACAGATAAAGAATTGTAATTTCTCAATAATTAGATTAGAATATATTAATAATAACATATTCGTCTTACATTAGAATCTGGAAATTCTCGTTCTACACAATTCGGAACATTTCAATTGTCTGATCAACTACGTATTATGATGTTTATGAATAAGATGAAAGAGATCGAAATTTTTAACTAAATGTATGATTGCGAATTTTATTTTTAAATTTATGTAACTAATGTGGGATTATTTATATATTTACTGAAGATGGCTAGATATTGGCCAAAACATCTAAGTTAAATCAGAACCTTTGTAATATATTAAATATCACTAAAAACAACCTATGCAGAAGTTTTATGCTCCTTTCTCATTAAATTTTAAAATAAGATATCTAAAAATGACTATTTTCAGTTTATTATCGAGAAAGTATAGTACTCAATGAAACGAAGAAAATGATATAATATTCTGTTAAAAGAAAATTTATTTGTTTGTAATAAATTTGTATTGAACAATATTCTATATTTTATTTAACTTGAGAAGACTTAAAAATGCTTAAAATTAGATAACTGCAACTATTTTTTTATTTAATTAAATGCCATAATATTAAAAAAAGGGAAATGTATGTATTAAATATTTTCACTATTTAAAGGTTAATATCCGATATTTGACTTTTTTACACAATGTCCAAGAATTTAGGCTTTTTGAATCACTGTGGTTTCTCGATAAAATGGAAGGTGTAAATCCGACAAAATGGCAGGAATGAAATTGAAATAGCAACATTTTTTATCGCAGGGAGGGGGAATATACGAACAACGGACAATAACAGGTAGCTTTATGGTCTGTCATTTTTTGTTAGCACGATCAATATCTCCAGCGTGCTGATATTTTAGTGAAAATTTTTATTTTATTATTTATAATGTGTATGTGTGTGTGTGTGTGTGTGTGTGTGTGTGTGTGTGTGTGTGTGTGTGTGTGTGTGTGCGAAAGAGAAAGAGAGATATTTTTTACAAAAATTTTTGAGACTGGGAGACTTTTATTTGGACGGAAGGGTAGATAAAACAGAAATGAATTTGTTTAACTGATGTGACGCGTCGTCTCTGATATGTTGATTTAAACCTCGATTCACTTCTAAAGAAAAGTTATTTCTACTTTTTTTATATATACGTTATCTAAGTCTGAAATGCGAGAAAAAGTATGAGCGAGGTTATGAGTATGAAACTGACGAAAATATCTAGTAAAAATATATCCTGTATAAATTCTTTATTGTAGGAAAATACGGTAATTATGCAGAACAGAATTTTTTTGAAATTTCGACATTTATTGTCGAAAATAAAGTTTCTTGTGTGGAATCGAGTCTCAAGTTCTATTCAAAACAAATGTTTTGCAATCCAAGAAAGGTATCCACATAGCAATGGAAATCTTTGGGATATACTGAAATTATCGCGGATACGAAATATATCTCAATATCTTTAAGATATGACAATGAAATATAAAAGGCTAATAAGAGTCAGAAAAACTTAAAATATCTCCATTATTCGTTTAACACAAGTATAATTAAAGATAGATATAATAAACAAGAACTGTAGAAAGTAAAAAAGAACGCTACAAAATACAATTACATGTTTTGAGCTTATATTTAAGCCTTCAGATATACAAAAAATTTTTTCAGCGTAAAAAACATTATTCAAAAATTAAGAAAGCGACTGTTTCGTTACATAATTAGATGAGTATTAAAACAGAGAAATGGAAAATTGCTCGTCAAATGATTGGTTAACCGATTGCGAAAATTTCTCATTGTTCTAGAGAGAATATAAAGAAATATAAAAATGTTATAAGTTATCAAGATCTCTTATGGTAGTACAAACAAATTAAAGAAATTTATTATAAGTACATAAAGATTCTTTTTCGAAGTCTAATATTGTTTATAAGATAAACTGCAATGATTGTGATGCATCTTACGTGAGACAAACGAGGAGAAAACTAAAAACTCGGATTTCAAAACATCGAAATCATATACGATGGAACACCAGCTCTAAATCGGCAATAACAAATCATCGATCGCAATTGGACCATGATTTTGATTGGAATAACATTCAAATTTTGGATGAAGAACCGATTTACAATAAACGCCTGGTCTCAGAGATGCTTAACATTAAAAACAATCTTAACTTACAGACACAAAAGGTCTTCATAAGTCGTACATTCCGATAATAAACAATGTTTGACTTTGCATTGCCAAGATTTATCGCAGTACAGTTGAATCCGTCGAGAACGTTAGACATTTTTCTTTACTGTTTAATTTATACATTGAACGTTATATACTTATAATTGTGATATTAATTTTTTACCTCTTTTGACATCAAAATTTGACGATTTTTAAAATACTAATAGATTTCCTCAATTATCGGACTCTGAAATGAGTTTTTACCAGAGAGACATATTATGCTTGTTTAAAATTTTTTTTTTTAGTTTTGATAACTTACAATATAATGTTTTTATGTTTCTTTATGTTCTCTAGAACAACGAGAAATTTTCGCAATCGGTCAATCAATCGCTTGACGAGCAATTTTCCGTTTCTTTGTTTTAACACTCATCTATTTACACAGTGCGACAAATATGTTCTCGGACACGAACCACATCTCAGCAATCAGTGGTGACATCTGTGTGTTCAAACATGCATTTTAAAGGTTGAACATTTTGCTATCATCTGCCAAAGTTCCATTCATTTTGGTTGACATATAACAAAGATATGACAGTTCATGTTAAACAAGATTTTGGTCGAGGTAGAAATTTTAATATGGAACAAAGAGCAGTGATTAAATTTAACGCAAAACTTGGTAAAAGTGCATCAGAAACATTCCGATCGATGCAACAAGTTTACAGCAGTCAATGTCTAGGTCGTACAGCTGTTTTTGAGTGGCATAAGCGTTTTTTGGAAGGCAGAGAAACCCTTGAAGATGACAAAAAATCAGAACGGCCAATTTTGGTCTTTGTTGCATGATAATGTACCGAGTCACACTTCATTGATTGTCCGTCAATGTTTGGCTCGAAATCGTGTCTCTGTGTTAAACCATCCACCGTATTCATCTGATTTGGCCCCCTGCGACTTCTCATTATTCCCAAAATTGAAATTGAAATTGAAAGGACGCTTTTTTGATGACATTCCGACCATCCAATCAACTTCACAGGCATTAGAGCCAATTCCGCAAACTGAGCTAGAACATGCATTTGAATCACTATTGAATTGTTGTAACAAGTGTATTGAAGCCAGAGGAGAATATTTTGAATAATAAAACCAAAAAATATGCATATTGTTGTTTCAATTATGATTTTCAGGCCCTGTCCGGGAACATATTTGTCGCATTGTATACGTAACGAAAGTCGCTTTCTTAATTTTTGAATAATGTTTTTTACTGCGCCGGAAAAATTTTTTGTACATCTGAAGAGGACCTAAATATAAGATCGAAACATGTAATTGTATTTTGTAGCGTTTTAGCTTTTTTACTTTCTACAGTTCTTATTTATTACATCTATCTTTAATTATACTTATAGTAAGTCAAGTAAGATCGTGATCGGTCAAAACTAATAAAAAATATCGCCCTAAATCTACCATGAATCTATAGAGGGCACCTTTGTCTTTGATGCACTATTAAGGAAGATTCAGTTGTCATTGAACTTTCTTAAGAGAATCACATTAAGCGCCATGAGTATCAAATATGCATCACACTATGAAGCTGTGTTCCTCTGCACTCATCCAAAAATGTCACAATTAGCGGCTGCTAAATATATGAAAAAGTCGAAATCATTCGTACAGAAGTGGGTGCAGCGATATACGAGGTCTATTCAAAAACTATCGCGAATTTTGTGTTTTTTCAAAAATTATTTATTTATTCATGAATATCTATTTTGTCCCCTTCAAAGTAATCCCCATCAGATATTATACATTTGTGCCAACGTTTTTTCCAATCCTCGAAGCACGTCAAAAAATCATTTTTTGTGATCTTGTTCAGCTCCTCCTTCGATGCCGTCTTTATCTCCTCAATCGTAGCGTAGCGTCGTCCTTTCATGGGCCTCTTCAGTTTCGGGAACAAGAAAAAGTCACAGGAGGCCAGATCTGGGGAATACGGTGGCTGCGGCATCATTAGTGTGTTGTTTTTGGTCAAAAATTCGCGCACAAGCAACGATGTGTGAGCAGGGGCGTTATCATGGTGCAAAAGCGAATTTCGCGGCGACCCGTCTCATGCCCAAATCATTGGTAAAAATCGAATGGCATGAGCCAATCGATATGTTTAGGTCCTCAGCAACTTCTCTAACAGTGATTCGACGATTGGCCAATACTATTTTCTTCACTTCATCAATGTTTTCGTCTGTTGTTGACGTGCTCGGGCGTCCGGCACGCTTTTCGTCGTTCACATCTTCTCGGCCCTCTGAGAACATTTTGTACCACCGATAAACGTTGCTTCGGTCCAAGGTAGCTTCACCATATGTCACAGTCAACATTCGAAATGCGTCCGCGCACTTAATTTTGTTTTTCACACAAAATTTGATACAGATTCTTTGATCCATTTTTTGGAATAGGCAAAATCGAAGACGAGCCAAAACACATGCAAGCAAAGCAGTTGTCAAAAATTAACTGAACATTCAAAATGGCCGAACTTGTCAGCATAAGTGAGAGACATGAGTACCAACATAACGCCAAAAAAATCGAAAATCGAATATACGTAACCCGCGGAAATTCAAAATTCGCGATACTTTTTGAACAGACCTCGTAATGTGACAAAAAATGTCGATGATTTACTGGAATATGGCTCGATATGCAAAGTGAACAAAAAAGACGATAAAAAAATAGTGAATCTGTTTTCGCGGAATCCTGGCTTAACATTGCGTCAAGGACAAGCAAAATTGAAGCAGAAAGATTTAGATATATCGTATGAACTATCTCAAGACTAATAACATGAAATGGTGCAACACTACGCTGGTCGACCACGCTCTTGACTTACTGTATGTTAAATGAATAGTGGAAATTTTTTAAGTTTTTCTGACTCTTATTAGCCTTTTATATCTCGATGTCGTGTTTTGAACATTAAGAGTCCTGTTATTTCAAGTTTTTCTAATCTTTAAGATATCATCAGTTTATTATAATGACTAAATCATGAATACACTTCCCATAAGATATATTCAAGAAATATCTTACTTCGAACAAAGTAAATGTGTACAATACATCTTAGAGATATTCTAAAGACATTTGAAATAAATAGAATATCTTCCAGTCGTTTCTAAGATGTCTCTTACAATATATATATATATATATATACATATAAGAACATAATTAAGAAAATTATCTTTCAGATGGTTAGGTTTCATAATTAGGTTTTATACTTTTAAGGTTGTCTCAAATTTGTCTTCAGATGTATAGATCGTCTTACTCTGCAAATACAATAGCAATAATATGAATAATGAACGATAATTCCAATCGGAATCCATTCCGATCTTTTTTTCATGATAGGTGACAAGCTCGCGAGCGATTGAATGTGATTGATTGGATTCATAAATAAAAACCAATCATGTTTATTTGCTCGACAAGCAAGCTTACTTTCTCGGTCATTTTCACGTTTATAGTCATCTTTCCGGATGCGAATTTGGGCACGGTTTACATCGCGATCAACGCCGTCAGTCGGTCGACTGCGATCAGTAGCTACACAACTAATTGTCAACATAATACAGTTAAAAATGGTTAAAACAGAATTCAATTTTTTTAATAATATAAGTATGCAAGTAAAAAAAACCATTGCTATGTTATTCATAAATACATACTTTCTTGATAATACTTTTAATTAACATTTAACTTTATCTGTTTTTGGTGGTATATATCATTTGTATAGATCATTTATGAAATGTATTACATGTTGTGATTCTTATTCGTTGTATTATTTTATTTTTGCTTTGCTTTCCAAATTTATTGTAAAATTAATGTCATCTGAACTTTATAGAATATATTTTTTTTATAATTTTGTTATATTGTGTTATTTTAGGTGCAACAACTACAATACAATAATGTCTATATTTACACCGATTAATTGATACATATATTTAAAACAACATAGGTCAACATGAATTTTGACATAAATAGTATGTAATCCCGAAGGTTCTTGGCATGCTAAAATCAAATCCATAGCCCAAATTACTTCATTACGTCTAAGATACTCTGATTTAAAAATGAGTGTTTTTGGAATTTTAGGGTTAGAACATTTTGGACCGAAATGGAGCAATTTGGGCTGTGGGCTTGATTCTCACGATACCAAAGGTCTCCTATACCATCCAGAACCTCGACATCCGCGACAGCTACTAACAAAGCATTAGCGCTCTCATCATCCCCAGTGTCTTTCTTAAAAGCACGCGATAAGGCATCCGGTGCAAAGCACCCTTACAATGTACTATCTCGTAATCATACTCTAACAACTCCAATGCCCAACGCGCCAACCGGCCCGTCGGATTTTTCAAATGGTGAAGCCAATGCAAACTACTATGATCGGTTATCACCGTGAATCTATAGCCTTCTAAATGCGGTCTAAACTTCTATATCGCCCATACAACCGCCAAGCACTCCTGTTCGGTAACCGAGTATTTCTTTTCGGGGTCCGACAGCGCGCGACTGGTGAAGGCGATAATATTTTCCCTGCCCCCGTCAAAACGGCATCGATACCAACGGAACTGGCGTCGGTTTGCAGAACGAACGGAACACCAAAATCGGGGCATGATAAGATCGGAGCGGATACTAAGTCTGCACGAATCCGCTCGAAAGCATGATCTTATTCGCCTCCCCACTCCCAGCGCTGATTCTTCTGTAACAAGCGCGTGAGCGGCTCGCTGACCGTAGCAAATCGCGAAATGCCACGGTACCAGGACGACATGCCCAAAAATCTACGCAATTGCTTGAGATTGCGTGGAGCGGGATATTCTATAATTGGCCTGGCCTTTTCTGGATCGACGGTTAACCCGTCCCTTTGCACTATAAATCCCAAATAACTTGTGAACGACAAAATTCACACTTCTCGGGATTCATTGTCAGACCGGCGGCAAAGATCTTATTTAAAACTCGCTCAAGCCATTCTAAATGTCCTTCGAAAGAAGGCGTTACGATCACGATGTCGTCCAAATACGGGAACGCATGTGGTTCCATCTCCGGCCCGATTAATTTGTCTAAAAGTCGTTGGAAAGTCGCGGGCGCTCCTGTCAATCCGTACGGCATTCGTGTGAAATGATAAAGTCCTTTGCCCGGGACACTGAACGCAGTAATTTCGCGACTATCCTTTGCCAGTGGTATTTGAAAGTACGCTTGGCTAAGATCTATCGTCGAAATATATCGCGCAGACCACAATTTATCTAAGATGTCGTTCATATTAGGTAGCGGATATGCATCCTTCTTCGATACACTGACTTTATGGAAATCCAAACGAAACCGATACTTTCCGATACTAGGCTTCTTAACCTTCACTATAGGGTTTGACCATTCGCTAAACGACGGTTCTATTATTCCAGCCGTCAATATTCGGTCCACCTCCTCGCAGATAGCCTCCTGAACTTTCGGCGAAACCAAATAGCAACGCTGCTTAATAGGCGCGCTTTGTTCTACATCTATTCTATGCTCCGTGAGCGAAGTGACGCCAGGATTCTCGGCCACTTCCGGCATTTTATCTTTAAGGAACCCTGCTAAGCGTTGTTCTTGGTCGCGGCTCAATTCCGGAAGTCCACTACAAACGCTTAAATCTTCCCCCCTAATATCCTCGAAAATATATCGCTCTCGGGGGCGATCGGTAAAATGCCACTCCGACGACGCGAAATCTAAACTAACGCCAAAAGCGTGCAAGAAATCTACCCCCATGATACGAGGAACAGCCAATCTCGGAAGCAAGCAAACGGAAATTTCTCGAGATTCGTCCCTCAACTGTAACGGTAACTTAACCTCCTCTCTAATTCTCATCACTTGTCCGTTCGCGGTACGGATACGGAAATTTTCAGGAAGGTCCATCGGCAAGCTCAACCGTCGCACCATCTCGATACCTTCGTCCCCAAAAAGAATTCGACTTGACCCAGAGTCCACTAAAGCCGGTAAAGAATATTTCCCGATAAAAATACGAAAGTACCGTAGCGGAGGCAACTCGGATATGTGGAACGTCGTTGCGAGATACTCAAGGGTCTCCTTGTTGACCTCCACGCGAGTCTCGCCTGATTTTGCGGGAGCCGCCTCGACCCGAACTAGCGGCTCTCGTCCGCGTTTCCCGAACAAGTAGGACGCGTCCTCACGGTCACGTTCGGCGCACCGCAGCGAAAACAGTACGTACGACGCGTCTCCCCACACTCTCGCGCGATATGGCCAGTCTTCTCACAATTCCAGCACGTAACCGTCCGCCCGGGCGTCGTTGCCGAGGTCACGGGCGCTCCCGCTCCTTTGGCAGCCGCCTCAGCCCGATTGTGGCTCGGAGCCCTCCTATTTCCGGCAATTCCGAGGCCGAAAACTCAGTCGCGTCCACTCGACCGCTACGCGGGGTTTTACGCGGGCGATAAGTTAATTCCGGGAATAAGGATTTCTCCGGTGTGGGAGGAGCTCTACGTGTGAGGTTAGCCTTGTGGCTTACCTCCAGCCGCGAAGCTAATAATTCAAAAGTCACAAAATTCGAGAACTCGTCTCTACGGAGATTCATCTGCAAACGCGGCAGCATATTAAGATACGCGTAATCCAACTGTTCCGTCAAATCCCACTCAAATGACCGAAAAGGGCCTGCATGCACGTCAAATAATCAGCGACCGGCTCATCATCCCCCTGCATGCGGCGCAAAATTTCATCCCGCAACGCGTATTGAAAATCCGGATCGCCACGCAACCACGAACTGATCCCAGGTCTGCCAGTCCGAATGCCGAGAACGATACCAGAACAGCGCGGTACCCGACAGGAAAAATGGCAAACATTGAAAAAGATCGGCATCGCTAACGGGAAACAACTCATGCCCTTTCTCGATTCGAATCAGAAAGGCCTCCGCCTCACTACCCTGCGCGCCCGAACATTTTAAATTCCATCTTCGTAGCGCGTTAATGATGTCCGAGATTGAAGCCTGTCGCGCGCCCGACGTATCGGCAGGACGCGAAGGTGAAGACGCCACTGGTGGAGGAGTACAGTGCACGTCTATGCGATCCCCCGAATAATCATGCAGGAGAGGCCCCGGGTTGTCCGGTTGCATAGGCATCGCGGCCGGCGGTCGCAAACCCATGAGGGCGTCCTCCCCCGCACGCTGGGACGGTTCCACGGGCACCAACGCATTCAATTCGTAACGCAACAAACGGTCGTGCAGTACATCCCCCTCAATCGCCTGCCCTCTACGTGACAATTCCTCCCTTAGCTGCTCGATGGACAGCCGATAAATCCACGAAAGTCGCGAACGTCCCTCAGACATCCCGGTGGGCTCGGAATCAAGCGATAATAAGCGGAAGCGTAGAAGCAGCGGACACCGACAAGCCTCC
The DNA here is from genome assembly GCF_024713525.1 of Acromyrmex echinatior. NCBI lineage: Eukaryota > Metazoa > Arthropoda > Insecta > Hymenoptera > Formicidae > Acromyrmex > Acromyrmex echinatior. Next base: position 10,499,716 of record NC_141861.1, read on the forward strand.
AATAGGGGAAAGGAAACGAAAAAAAAAATTCCCCGTGGAATGCCACACAGAAAGAGGAAGAAAAAAAATTATAATACCTTCCCGTTACTGATCTGCTGGCGTTTGTGCCCTCATACCCGTACGCGATAGCGCAAAGAAAGCTTAACAACAGTAGTCGACCTTCAATTCTAATTTTGAAACGACTGGTGTATTCGGACGCGATCGTCCGAAACGACCGATACATGGCAATAATATTTAAGAAACAAATCTTCAGAGAGAGCGACAATGTACAGTGGCCTTGAGCCCACGAGAATAATAACGTACGTGCCGACAGTTCGACACAAACAACACAGCGCAAAGCTGACAACAATAGAAAAAAAAATCCGCGATCTCGAATCACAATAACAACGGCCGACAAACAGCGAAAATCAAGAACGCGCGATACAGCACGAAATTCCAGAGCTCATTCTATAACGTGCACAAATTATACATCGTAACTAATGCTATGGAAGAAAGAAATCACATTAAAATAAGAATTCAAACATTTTATCAAAAACATAGCAGGCACAAAAATAGAAAAGGCACATAAAAATGGCACAAGCAGAACTATACAATACAACACAATATTCGCCGCATTCGCTCTCCAAATTCCTCGCTCTTATTTACTGGGAAAAGAAAAAAAAAATTCTATTTCTATACTCGAGCCCCACACATTGGGCACCAAATTTGCAACCGCACTCACGAGCGTGGCGCAACTTCGTCGCACATTCACAGCTAAGATTCTCGCAGGCGATCGGATGCCGGGTGGCGTTAAACGAAACGTGACAAAATGCGTCTTCTCGCGACCACTCTTGCCTGGCGTCCAATTATCGTTTTATAATTATGTGCCGCCCTTAAGAGTGGTCGCGAGAAGACGCATTTTGTCACGTTTCGTTTAACGCCACCCGGCATCCGATCGCCTGCGAGAATCTTAGCTGTGAATGTGCGACGAAGTTGCGCCACGCTCGTGAGTGCGGTTGCAGTACGTATAAAGGTATATATAAACATACGTATGTACATGTAAACGTACGTATAAATATATGTATAAACGTATGTATGAATGTATGTATGAACCTATATATGAACGTACATATGTATAAACTTGATAAAGAAAATACGTACAAAGACGTGATAAAATGTGTCGCAACACGTTCGAATTCTTGAAAAAAGGAAGAAGGCCTGCCTTCACCCTTCGGTCCAGAAGTATTACCATATATGTCACAATTTATGCGCAATCAGTCTTGCGATACCCGCTTGTACGAACGGTTGAAAAAATGTACTTCGTTAAAAACAGTAACACATCATCGACATGAAGAAGGAATATATAAGTTTCAACGTTCTGTACACAAAAGAAACGTTTTTTAACATTATGTATGTACACAGTACGGAGCATCGCGCGATGCGTTTACTGAACAGACGTTACGATCTGACGAATACGGGCTACATATTTTTGGAAATTGGAATCAATGTTGGTTCACCAAGTTACGTGGAGATCATCGCGGACACGAATTGTTGCTATCTCTCGAACTTATGGAAGAACCTCTACGAGCAGCGATGGAATATTTACATAATGCTTTGAAACGAATACAAGAACAATTTTATAAGCGTTGGACCGCTAGAGTATATCAAAATTTGCGCGCTAAACGATACTACACTCATATGTCTCGATTCTTCGTCCATACGCATTATGATGACCGAACGACGCTACGTCGTATGTTTGACTTTGACGGGTGTATCGATGTAACGTTCGAACGATTAACCCGACTCGTCGATACGGTTGATGTTAAGTATACGCGATTCTTTAATACCACGTCTGAGAACGCTATACGCGATAATGACATCTTCAATGGACATCAGTCGATTGCGAACTATTAGCTTTAGTTTTTAATACATACAAAAAATCAGTGTACTAACATGTGAATAAAAAAATTTTCGTTTATATCATTATATATTGTATTTTTTTTTATTCCCCATTCTTTGCCTCGATGTCCTAAAAAACCGTATTGAAGAAATTACGTCATAAAAAAAGGGACTTTACTCTATTGATTCATTTCTTCTGTCTTTTCTTCGATATCACGTTACACGCTCCGACATCGTCGCGCTCTATTTTTTTCTAACATGCAAGTTCTTGTTATCTATGCATTTTTTTGTGACATCTAGAGTTCTATAATTCTGTAGATATCTGCAAACATTTATGATCTTAAATGTTTCATATATAGTGTAAATGTATTCTAGATAGCCTCGCTGGCAAAGGATGCTTCTCAGTGTCAGTCTTTGCCGAATTTCATTTGCGCGAGGTTCGTGTCGTTTCGAATTATATTTTGAATTATAGTGAAGAGTTTGCATCGTGAGTGATTTTTATAAACATGCAAGGTGATTCTATCATTTAGGTGGTAGAATACTTTTACATGTTTGTATGATTAAGTGAAAGTGAAAGTGACAGTTATAATAAATGTAAATTTTAAATGTAATTTTTTTTAGAAGAAACTTTTATCGAAAACTTTTTACCCGCAACAATTATGAGCAACTTGAGAGAGTTAATCGAAATCCACTACGAGTATCCTGTTGAAGGAGTAAATAGTTTTTTCTTTTTTATGTATGCTAGACTTTTTTAGCGAATTTGTTTTTCTAATGTTTTTTTTTACTTTTTAATTTTTCCAGTACATCATGATTGATAATCGAAGAGCCGTATGGTTTCAGTTACGGGACAAGGTGGAGGTTCTAATAATTCCTCTGGTAAGTTTAGTATAAATTATAAATTATAAATTATAAATTATAACTTATAAATTATAAATTATAGATAGAGTATTTTCTAATTATCTTTTTCTAATTTACTTTGTATAATACTTTTTTCAGGAGACACATCGTAGCAATATCAGAATAAGAGGGTTCATGAATTAGTTCAATCGGATGATGATTCCCGCAGAAAGACAATAAGACCGGGAGGAGAGTATTGATATGTGGGAAGAAGATGATTTCTTCCTGGCAGAACTCTTCGGTCTCCGGCCGTATGAGCCCGATCCGGAACCGGAAGACTGGAATTGTAAGTTTGATAAAATTTTATCGATAAAATTCGAAGAAATACTTATTTATATTTATTGTATAATATATTAGGTGTTGGAATTAATTCGTAGCGTTTATATGAAAGAATGTTATTTATTTCACATGAGCATTAAAAAATACATTAATGAAAGTACTTCCCATCACTTGTAAAACGCTACGAATTAATTCCAACACCTAATATATTTATATATTTATATATTTATATATTTTACGTTATACATTATTTTTATATATTGTTATATATTTTTTTATTTATATTTTTTTTTTCATCTTACAGAAGGCGGCGGCGATCGCGACGGTGATGGCAGCGATAGCGGCGGCGGTGGCGGCGGCGACAGCGGTGGCGCCGGGACTTTCCCACGCCTTCCCCCTCCTTCCCCGCGTCTATGAGTACCCCATGTCTTCCCCCCGCATTTACGAGTATCCTCCGCGCCCCCCTCTAGTCCCAATAGAATCCCCTTATTATAACTACTTTCATATTAATCATTTAATTATAAATTGATTTATTACACAGCATATATTAGAATAGTCATTGAAGGAAATCTCGATCGGACTGTCGTATATTTTTTATAAAATCATTGACTGAGCTGGATTCTCGATTACAACCGAGGATTAAACATAAACGATAAAACACACTTTTATAACTTGGACTTCAAATTTCTGACTACCTATTTCGATTTGTAACATCTAAATGAAGAAATAAGTATGTAAGATTAGCCTAGGGCGATAATTTTTATTATTGTATCTAATTAGTAATAAGGCTCATAAATTTTAGAAAACAAAGAAAAAAAGAGAGCTATGAGTCAAAATTTATATAAAATAAAGCATGATAATATAGAATGTAAAAAAACAATAAAAGAAATAGAAATGTTTTAAGTTAAAAATAATATAGAAAATTTTTACATACGAATTTTGGACAGGACTCTACAAGATCGTATAAGAATATATATCAAATATGATATCTATAAAGTAAATCAAGAATCTTGCATAAATTTTACACCCATGTTATATGAATCTTCTAAGTATGTTACTTGACTCTTACACGCATGTTACATGAATCTTGCGTACTAATTACGTGAATTTTGCATGCATGTAATGTGAATCTTGCAAAAATATAACTGGAGTGTCATAATGAAAATATTATAAGAATACTATTGGAATTTTATGTTGTTTGCATCCCAGTAAATAAAATGGGACAAGCATGAATCTTTGAATGAGATTTAAAAGAATTTATTTTGGCTAAAAATTAATTCTTACAAAAATTGAATAACGACTTTTCGATTAAATCAAACATACAAGTTTTTGTTAGAGGAAAGGAACCTAACTATCCCCTTCCGATTTTAATAAGCTTTTAGTATGTTATTCTCCAGACAAAAAATAAGTGATACGTATTTTTTATATGCGCATACGGATTTTAAATGGGTGGAACACCATTTAGAAAAAAATCGGTCTTTTGAAGCGAATATCGCCGAAACTGTAAGAGATAAAAAAAATTTTCATAATAAAAATTAATTGGCATTGAGAATACTTATAACTTGAATAAAAAAAATTTTTTTTTTATAAATAATTTTTATTATAATTAAAAAACAAAAAGAATTTTTTAATTATAGTTCTAAAGTAGTACAGTTCTTGAAGCCATTCAATTTGGACTACAAACTCGAGGTTGAATAATTGCACCTACATTCATAATAATTACAGTTAAATTTTGAAATATTATATTATGCTGAATGTTATATCATGAAGATGGCTGCAGAAAGCAATCGAAATAAGGTTAAAAATAAAGAAGAATTGTAACATATATTAATAATAACTGTGTATTAGTTACCTATATTTTTGTAAAACTAGTGATAATAAATTTCGATCTTTTATTCAGTCAATTTCAGTATTCTAACAAATTTTTTAACATTTCTTAATTTTTTTTATTTTGTATATTCAATCCAGTTTCTATTCAATAATTCTATTTCATTCAATAATTCTATTTTATTTACTGGAATAATACTTTTATTGGGATATTACTTTGAAGCGATCAAAAGATTAATAAAGAAATTTCTTAAGAGTATGTTATTAAGCTAAGCAATTAAAATATTTTCATTGCGATATAAATCGTCATGTATGATTCATGCCAGATTCCTACAATAACTTGAAAGATAAATTTGTACACACACACACACACACACACACACACACACACACACACATATGCGCGCGCGCACGGACACGCCGCGCATGCACACGCACGCATATGCATACGCACACACACGCATATGCACGCGCATACACATACATACACATGATACCCAAGGCAATTTTCAATGCCTGATATTTTCTGAGATCCTCGTCGCAACGTATCTACAGTTTATGGAACATAAAAATAAAATCATAAAGTTTATTTTCTAACTCGAGACCCAAAATGTAGTCACCTTTTAAAAACAAAAAAGTTCTAATCTTAGAAATAAAAACATCTGGGTATGCCATGTCCCAAAGTGTTTTTAAGAGTTAATTTCCGTAATTCATGTTATTGTAATTCTATATTCATACCTTACAGCACTATATTTAGTTTATATTTTTGTTACATAATTTGTTCATAATTAAAGAAAAGGAACTCTTTGTAAGATAATATTAATGTGGGTTATATCCAAGCATATGCCTAAGTATGACATTTGTTACAAAATGTGTTTATGAAGATTGTGTAAATTAAATAAAAATGATAAAAGACCTTCTATTTTTCCGAAATGCGAGATCCATAAGCATAGTTTTATGAAAGGGAATTTAACGCAAATATTTAACGTTTAAGTTGCTAAATAACTTTTTTAAAATATTTATATATCAATATCCTGTGTAGAAAATTATTAGGGCTAGCTAAAAAATTGTAGGTTAAAATAAGGAAATCTTTCTTATAGCATTCCTAATAAATAATAATCAGGGCCTCATGTTACTTAAGGCTATCCCTAACAATTTTCTACATGGGATATTAATGTATAAACATTTAAAAAAAGTTATTTAACAATTTAAACGTTGAACATTTGTGTTAACTTCACTTTCTTAATGACCCGATTATAATTTGTTAGGGCTGTCATAAAAGTAAGGCTTCCTTATTTATATCTGATAAGGCTCTCATCGGGATTTGATAAGAATGCATCAACTTTATAAATACCAGATATTTATACCAGATACTTATAAGTACCAAATAAAACGTACAAAACGTTCCTTGACATAAAAAAAGAAATAAATGCTTAGCAGATTTCTCTTCAATTCCCATCATGTTGCTGTCAGGGTAACAATAATTTTATTTAAGTTAATTAGAGGCATTATGCGGACAACGGTTGTTTGCGTAAGCGAGCACAAATTCTATAACAAACTTATTCTCATAAATATTACTACAATTTGTTAGAAATCGTTTTTGTAAAATATTTAGTCCACATTTTTGTCAATCGAATGGAAATGGAGTTGAGCAATATATGGTACCGCCATCAGAAGGATGCATTGATTTAAATTTCTCGATTTTAAAAAACAACATAGAATAGAATAAAAGACGCAGCATTAGATGTTTCAGCTATGTTCTAATAAAATAATTTTTTGAAGTAAGCCCTAAGGACTCTAAGATAAAAGGTATAATACTTTTTTTGAAATGTTTACCGAATAAATAAAATCTCCTGATATTTTAATATGTATTTTGTTTTGTATTGTAATTTTATTTATAGTAACTTACATCTGTCTACCAAATGAGTAAAATGTCTAAAATCAACTCATAAATCACTTTAAAATCTTAATCTTTCAAAGTTCTTTATGAAATAATATTTTAAAGATGTTTCTTAAAGAACTTTTAAAGATATCTTAAAGTTCTCTTTTGAGTCGTGCGATTTTAAGCAAGAAAGCATTGTTAATCAGAGGTTAATCCTTTTTATTACAACAGTTTCTTTTATATTACTGTCAAATTGCTAGCAAATTTGTTTCATATGGGATTAGTTTCCATCATGTTGCCGTGTAATTGTCCTAACCTATAAAACTTATACAAAAGAAGAGAGAAATTATTTCCCTCCGGTTGTGCTGTTTATGATATGTATTGCCGCTAATATCAAAAGCAAAATCGGAAGCCGCTTTCCTAAAAAAAAGATGGCAATTCAGGTGACGCAATTTGTATCAAATTTATAACAATGCGGGAAACTTGCTATCTGTGTACTTATTTATTAAGGCTAACTTTATAAGGATCTGAAAAGGATTTACAAAAGATGATAAGTAAAGTTTTCTTATTTTTATCTGATAAGGATCTCATTAAGTTTTCATAGGGATGCATCAACTTTATAAATACTTATTTATTAGGTAACTTATATGGGCCTGGAATTTATTAGAGATGCCAAGCGGTAGAATATATGTGCTATATATAACAGATTTCCTAACTCATAAACAGTTGTTAACTTTAAGTTAAGTTAAATATCTCGCAGGGTATAGCAATCTTTTTTTCTGCCAAATTTTTTCTTTTTGTATAAAAACGTGTCTATGAACGTGTCGTATTATGTGTGAACATAATTTTGATTGTTGGTTAAGGGTATTAAATTGAATAATCTAATTTTGCATTATTTTCGTATAAGAGGAATTAATATATAGTATTCGACAACAAGTAATAGTAATTGATTGGATGTTCAATTAAATTGCACAAATTTCTATCAGGATATATTGACAGATATATCATAACTATACATTCAATGTTCGTGGATCATCGAAGTAACAGTTTCTACACGATTACAGAGGTCATATTCCCATAATATTTCCTCATAAGACCTTGATAATTTTTTCTTACAGAGCCCTAATAAATTTTCTTTACACAGCCTTGACAGTTTTTCCTTATAGGACTCTGATAATTTTTCCTTATAGAGTCCTGATAAAAAATTTGTTACATATAAAGTCCAAGTTATCTAAATAATAGGACTCGAGAGAGATTAATTTTAGGGCATACTAATCAAATCCTTTTTTAAGCCCCAACAATTTTCTACACGGGATTATGCAATAAAATTATAAAAATAACATCAGATCATTTTATCTCTTCCATATTTTTAATATTTTTAATAAAAAAGGGAAGACATTCTGTATACGCGGCTCACATTGAATACACATTTTGCTAAGGTGCCACAAATGCTACTTTTTTTTTAATCTCTACTGCATCTGTATAAATATATAAATATGATTCTCTGTTTTTTAATGTTGAGAAATGTTTTTTTTTTTAAATGTAACTATTAATTTTTAATTTTGACCTCAGCACAAAATTAAAAAAATTCTCAAAGCTTAAGAGGCTCATATTGAGCTCAATCACCTTATATATGCATAATTAACAAAGAGACAATTCGTCCTAATTTAAAAAAAGATGATATAAAAGGTAATGTTACTTACATAAGTTAATAATGGAAATATGCGTATGCACTTTTGTCTTAATATTTCAAACAGATAATTGTCTATGAAACAAAACTATGATGTGCAAACTTTTTCCTCATAACACGTCAGCAACTGCGGCATTAATGTGAATGGTGGACAAGAGATCGGTGAGCAAAGGCCTAGTAAAATCCTCACTCCGAGTCAAGATCGATATTAGATGCGATTATCGTAAGAGTGAGTTCGTATTAGTCAACGGAATTTTAAGTAAACGGCAAAAAATGTAAGATGTCACTAGCGAAATTTTGTTGTCTGCAAGCGCTTCACGCCTGATAAGCACATGACAGTTACTGTACTCACGTAACTCATGTTGCATTAATAAGACGAATACGACACGTATTAGATATTATCAGATGTTTTCTAAGACGTGTTAATACCAGTGTCAAGCTAAAGTTTCAACTTTCATTTGCGATGTACACTTTGTACAGTACGCTTTGTACAGAGTACCATCAGTTAAAGTTGCAAATATAACGGAGAAGTGCGAAATTTTTGTATATGAGTAATGATATGGTATGCAGGCGTGATTTTTTAATAGCGATCACGTATATGTGCTTATACATATAATGTGATCAATTAATCAAAATAGTTGGTTAGCGATATAGTTACCATTTTTGAGAAATACTTTAAGTTTATTTCAATAAGTTTTATAATCTGTAAACAGATTTAAGAGAGAGACAAAACTCTTAATAAATTTTAAATATTTTAGAAATAATATTTAAATATATATTTAAATATCATTTTTTAAGTACTAGCTATTGCTGGAATTCCTTTTTAATCATTCAAAAAGATTGCAGATTTTTTCTGTATCATTTCAGCAATTTTTCAACAAGGTTTCATGTGCAAGAATCGCGGACATATTGCTATTCGAGAGTTGTCAAGAAATGTTGCAGACACATTTCGCAACTTTTATGAAATGTTTCACTTTTCAATTGAAATATTTCTGAAAATTTTTGATGCTGTATGGGAATCAATCGACTCAAAAGCATTTAAAGACTCGTCGAATTTATGCTCCTTGCAGATCCTGTCGTTCTTATGCATTAAAATGTATCGTTAAAATTATAAGAATTTTCATCGGAATATAGAGATTTTATTTTTGAATCAACGTTACCTCATAAAAATAACTCGTTACTGTTACCTAAAAAGTAATTTGTTACTGTTACTGTCACTTAAAATGTAATGAGTTGTTACATTTTTCGTCACTTTTTTTTCTTAACACTTTTTTTCTTAATATTATAGTGCACTGAATGCACACTAGTTCTGCCAATAAAAAACTATTATGTGCAAATTTTTGCAGTAAATATAAAAAAAATATTAGAATTATATTTTTTAGTTATAGAGGAATAAAACTCAAAAACTGATGTATATATATATATATATATCTGTATATATACATATTGTATATACATATATACATATATATGCTCTAAAACTTTTAATCGTAAATGGAAATAAAATAACGATAAAAGTAACTAGTGAAATTGTTATCATTATCCCAAAAATGTAACTGCGTTATCATGAACGTTATTTAGAAGAAATGTAACTTTGTTACTCAATCGTTACCGAAAAAAGTAACTTGTAACGACATAAATAACGCGTTACAACCCTTTGAACAATATGAAGTTGGATCTATATAAATAAATCAATTTCTAAATAAGACTATTTGCTCAGTCAAAGCGGATCTTAATGCTAATAAATCTTATGTGAATTTGTATACATTCTTATGTCGAAATGTTTTTCCGGATTTGCGCATTAATGAGAGAAGCAGAACCAGAATAGTGATATCATTTATTAAATTATATAAGCAATTTAACAATTTTTTTTATGCTAATAAGCATATCCTTTAATAAGTATATTAATAGTAACGAGAGAATAAAGGGCATATAAGAATGTCATCAGTATATCAAATATAAAGAAGTATTTTAAAACAAAATAAAAAAAAAGTATGTATAATATAATATTCTATAATTGATTAATAATATAATATGTTTTGGTCTCATGATTGAGTCTTCTTCAGATATACATACAGGAGATGTTACATTAAATGAGAGTAGTCGAATAGATAGACAAAATTATATATAGTGATAATGACCAGTGAGATGCTTTACTGAGAAACGGAAATCACTCGCAAACGGTTGGACAACCGGTTGTTTGAAAATTTTCGGTGTTCTGGTAATAAGTCAAGTTGAAAATAAATTAAGAGAATAATAAAAAATTCAAGTAAAATCGTCACTCTGGTCAAAACAACTCACTTAGCTATAGCCATAAAGTAAAACATTAAAGTTTCACATGTCGAAAAGATGCAATTTCTAAATTACTAAGCGTCGGTGTGTTAGTCTATAAATAATTAGTCACAATATAAAATTAAAGATGTATATAGATAACAAATATTGTATAAAAAGATATTAAAAATGAGACACTTAATAAACATATATGTTATCATCATGATAGATAAACACTGACTGACGAATAATAGAATAATCTTGATATTGTCAGATTTTGTTTATTAACGTATATAAGTTTTATGTAGACCCTCGATTTATACGTTTAGACTGTTTTTTTGTTTTTGAATATTCAACATTTCGGAGATTATTATAACGCTTATTATAACAAGGTTCTTCGTCTAAAATTTTAATATTGTCCCAATCAAAGTTATGTCTGTATTGCAACCTATGTTCAGTTATCACTGATCAAGTGGACGTGTTCCACCGGATGTAATTTTTCATTAATTTTTGTCTTCAATTTTCTGTTAGTGTCATACATATGTTACATCACATTCAACACAATCGATCTTATAGACAACATTATTTTTTGAAAAATGATGTCGAGAGTCTTTGTGTACTTTAATGTATTTTCTTAATTTGTTCGTACTATAGAAAGAAACTTTGATGTCATCTCTATTAATTTTTTTAAATTTATTCGTCAATGATGGAATGAAAGAAACTGTGAACCAGGATGGGAACACTGATGATTCGTCCTTTTCCTCTGAGTTATTATAATATTGTCCTTCTTCTTAGAATGTATTTGATTCTGTTATTTATTGTTTCAAAAATGAATTTAAAAGAGTAATTATTAAGCAATAATATTTCGATTATCATTGTTAAATTTTTAGTATAATGTTCTGAATTTGAAAATAGAAAAGCTCTATCTACTAAATTAATGACTCCTTTTATTTGTGAGAGGGGATGATTTGAAAAAAAATTTAGAAATCTCCCCGAAAAGATCGATTTGTGATACCAATTTCGAAATTTAGTTGATTACCAATAGTCGTGATTGAAACATCTAAAAAGTTTAATGAGTCATGATCTGTTTCTAGCTTAAATTGAAGACGAGTATGAAAAAAATTAAAGCACTCCAAAAACTGATCTATTTTTGAAGAAGGAACAGCAGCAAAAAATCGTCAACATATAATATTAATAATCATATGTTGATGAAATCTAAAAACTACAAATAATTTATTGTAAAAGATATTACTTAGTGAAAAATGATCATTAATTGAATCAAATCGACGTCGAATTAACATGTTCATTTTTCACTTGGTTGAGAATCAAATTCGAATCTCTTGTTTGCCGAGCGAATGTCCTCACAGTTAGACTACAAATTGACAAATTGCTTATACAATGTATTATAACAAGTCATATCATTATATTGATTTCTGGTTCTGCTCATGAATGCATTTTAAGTCCGAAAAAACATTTCGATACGCGATATGCAGAATCAGAGTGTATATAAATTCACTCAATGGATATGCATTTAAGTACTAAATTCCGTTTCATCCGAAGATAGGTTTTTATTTAAAATTTGAATTATATCTTTGAATAAAGAATTTTTCGAATTATATTTTGTGGATAAAATTCGATAAATAATAATAAATATTAAAAAAAATAATACACTTTCACATTAAATATATTAAATATGTGAGTTAATTATATAACAATTAGGTATTAGTCATCAATATTTTTGTATCTCTCTTTTGTTCAATAAAATAATATTTAATTAATTAAATATTACTTTTTCATTTATAAAATTATTCTGCATCATTAATTTCTGTTTTAAATAGTATAATATTACAATATTTTAATAATTATAATAATTCAATTACAGTGTGATCTAGCAATATTATTCTGAATCTATTTTTGCATTTGTATTATCCTTATTGACAAACCGACTACTCAAATTTCTCATTAGAATAATAAAGAAAATAATATATTTGTTTAATTATATTCAAAATATAATCTTTTTAAAATAATGATGAATTTGGAACATATATTATATATATATAGGTATATATCTTAATATATTAGACTGTCACATTTAGTATAAATCACTTATTTCGTAATAAATCACGTACAAATTATTATGCAATCATAAAATGATAAATAAATAATTATCCTAAAATAATAAATAAATAAATAAATAATAAATAAATTACCATTAATAAATCTTTTCAACATATTACAAGTCCAAAATCAAATGAGTAACTTCTTGATCAGAGATCTTTTCTAATTTACTTGCGAAAAACGTATACTTAATAATATATTTTTTCTAAAAACAAATATTTAAATCATGATTATTACTCACTTTTTCATGCGCAATTGTATATATATAATAATTGTATGTATGTATATATAATATATATATATATATATATATATATATAAATCATAATAATAATCTTAATTTTTAAAGTATATTTAAAGTTTATTACATATTTCATTTTTATATACATTGTATAAACAGTTTTCCATTTATTTCACTTGTATATTCAATTTATGTACATAATGCTGTAAAAAACAATCTAATATAGGATTAAAATATGTTTAGAAACGATAAATTATTTAAAATTATCTAAAACGCGCGGTAATAAACTTTTTCTTCTCTACTGCTGGATCCTTTACTACAGCATAAATTGGTAGGCAAAAAACATTTGTACCGTTTTCAGAGCTGAATTTGATTGTAATGGCACTTAGGTAGATGACCATTATCGAATTCTCATTTTTCAATTCACTTGTGTGAAAATTTTAAGAAATCGAATTATTAGGACTCAGGAATAATGTCACAATTTAGTTATAATAAGAACATGTCTTAAAATACATGAAAAAATCGATTTTAAAACAATATAATATTTGAAAAGAACTATTTTCATTACACAAAACAGTTCTAGGAAAACGTAAGATCCTTCTAAAGAATCAAGTTGACTTAATATATGCCAAATTCGTGTGCCGAAAAATTTTTATTAATACTCCTTTTATTAAACGTATTAATGTAACTTATGTAACAACTGTACAATGTGTGTATCTACATAAAATAAATATATATGCAGTTGGTACGATTTAGGCAATCAGCCATGCCTAAAGCATATTTAAAGTAGATCTCTTGATTATGCTTTTATCTAAAACTATCAAATTTATGAATTAAAATTATTATAAATATAAGATTAATAAAAAAAGTTATTAATACTTATTTCATTAATAATCCGAATTTGAAAAGTTAAGATGTTTATACTTTGTTTATATTTTCAAAATGATAAAAAAATTATGAAAAAGATACAGATTATTCTAAATCACGTTTAAAAATAATGTGACAAATTTGAAGACGGTTTATTATCTGGATTATAAGTTATTTTAATAAATAGTACTGTTTTTTAAATTTGTGATTTAACAAAAATATATTATAAAATGTATTATAAAATATATAATAAAAATCTCAATTTTTTAATAAAAATACATTATGATTCACGATTATTTATGTAGAGTTACACTGAAATGCATGAACCAGTCCAATAAATAAAAATATTTATTTGTTCTATATCTTTGTAATTAATCAGTGAATCGTAATAAAACTTTTCATAAATTATATTGAATTTTTAAAGTACTTATACAAAAAATGTAAATTTTTTTATCATTTTCAAAATTTTAATTTTTAACATTAAAAATAATAATAAATAATAATAATAATAAAAATAATAATAATAAATAAAATAAATTATCTATACAATGTGTTATTAAACAAAAATATAATCTTATTTAAACAATTTTCATATGTATATAGTTTATTTGAAGTATAAATATATTAATTAAGTATAAATATACTTCCAAATTTAATTTTTTTTGCAAGGATTGTACATCTAATACTTAACAATTACAAAATCTGAATTTGAATAGTTAACTGTTATAAATACTAAAAATGAATACTCATAACTGTTTACTTCCGAATTCGGAAGAATCCCTTCTCCTAATCTTTAAGTTCCGGTTACTTATGAAATGTCTACATCTTCATCAGAAGTTTGACCAAAAGTTTTATCAAGTTGACTATTAAAGGATGGATCAGAATGTCTCTTCTTGAATTATCTTATTGCATTAAAAAGAACTCGAATAAAGAGCCGAAACATCTGCAGAACTGAATTATTTATCCTTTGCAAATACTTTAATCCGGTAATAATTTTGACATTTTGGTACTAATGCTCACATTGGAAATTTTATTTTTCATATCAATTATTATCAATTATCAGTCTTCCATTAATACTATCTAGTGTAATAAAATTTGTAACAGTACGATTTAGAATGATAAATATTTTTATATTTTATAAAAATATGTAATCTTTAATCTTTATAGTAATTTCAAGAATATATATATTATATAATAAATGAAATGCATTGTACAAAATAAACATTTTTCACAAAATATTAACATTTAGAATAAAATTACATGATATTATTATTATTAACAACTACATAAATTGATTAAAAATGAACACATCAATAATACGATTTTTAAGTGCAATTAGCACGCATAAAATAAAATATAATTTTTTAGTTTTTCAATTATATTACTGATTTTTTATTTACTCATATTATTATCAATAAATATTGTTTACATTAAGTAAAAATATAAAATATTTATACACAATTTAAGCGATCAATATGCATTTAGTAATCTTCCTTTTATGAAGGGTGTTTTAACAATTATCCTCCCAAATTTTCATGTTTTTAATTTTAGAAAAAATGTTTCAAACATAAATTGTATAATCTAAAAACAAATAACACTTATTATTAGTAAAATTAATTTTAAAATATCGTCTTTTTAAAGATTACATAAAGATTTAAAAAAAATGAAATTATAGAATCTTCTTACATAATACTGACTTGAATAATTAGATTGATTTGAAAAATAGATTTCTTCGAAAATTAATTTTACCCTTACAAAATAGAATTTTATTTGAATTTTAAAGCATTCTTTTAAAATAAAAAATAAAAAATTATGAATTTTTTAAACGAGACATCCGCTATCAAATGTGTATATACATACATGCGTATATATACACACTCCATATATGAACACTCATACACACACACACACGCAGTAAGTAATTTCTTGATGACGCGAAAAAATATCAGAGAAAACATTATCTGTTTGGAAGAGCAAACATAATGATAAAGAAAATGTCTTTCACAATAGCATATTGTCTAAGATTTCAAGATTATCGTCATTTTTAATTTATTGTAAAAAAATGCCTGTTACGGTCAAAGCTGGATTTTCATTGCTTTAAATAATTCAATCTTAAATTATTAATATACACTATGTATGTACTTGCATATATACTATATTGAGTCTTTTTATAATAGAACTGCGCGCTGAATTGTTTTTTCAGACTATAAACGCAATTAAAACTACTCTAGTAATCGCGAATTAAATTGACAAGCAATTTAATAATTTGATACTACCATCATACAAGCATCATATTATAAAGATGTTAATATGTTGAAACTGTTAATAACTTTATTGCAAAAAAATTACCTCGGTCAGAACTTGAACCTGGATCTCTTGTATTTCGTACGAGCGTCCTAAGCCATTAGACACCGAGGCATTTAATTCGCGATTACTAGAGTAGTTCTTGACTTAGAGTAATTCTTTTATAGTCGCAATTGGAAAAACAATTCGGCGCGCAGTTCTAAAAAGACTACAATATATATGCAAGTATATATATATATAGTGTATATTAGTAATTCAAGATTGAATTATTTAGAGCAATGAAGATCCAGCTTCGACTGTAATAGGCATTTTACTAGTATTGATTGTGTTTCTCATATATGCGGTCTAAAATAAAGATTCTTAATATTGTTTATTGAAGGAAATAAAATATTTTATAATTATTAAATAACAGTAATGAAAAGACAGTAACGTTAAAATAAAATTGGCTCAAATATATTTTTGCACTCGATATTTGTATTGATATTAATTATTAATTTTATTATTGTCAATTATCAGTTTTATCTTATATAATGATACGATTTAGAAAATTTAATAAATTTTGTAAAAATATCGATTTAATCTTTATAATGGTTGCAAATTATATATTCATATGTATTATGTATATTCATATATATTTAGTAAGGTAAAATATTCTACAATAAATCTTCTGTTACAAAAATATAAAAATTTGTAATAAAATTGAATAATTACATTGTTATTAGCTACGTAAGTTGATTTAAAATTAATGAACACAGTTACAAATATATAAATATATAAATATAAATAAGAACTCTCAATCTTAAACAATAAAATAAAATTCAAAAAAGACTAATGAGAGTCATATGCTGATGTAAAAGCGAAGAGATAGAAGCAGATTTTACTCAAGTATTGACGGTTATCTTCATTTATTTCGAACGTTTCGGCTCCATTTAGAGTCCTCCTCACTGAATACAAAATCAAGATTCTTCCATTGAGAGCAAGTCACTTGCAGATTAATAGAAATGTAGCAATACACTTAATGGAAAACAAAGAAATGAAGCTTGGAAATAACGATTTACAATTATAAAATTAAAAACGAAAGTTAAAATATATATATTAGATACTTGCCGTTCTTTTGAATATAAATTCGTGTGTGTTCCTCATGATGTGTCATTTAAAAAAGAAGGAAGGTAAAAATTAATATCTGATTTTTTGAAACTTTGTTCCATAAATAAGATGTAGACTATATTATATTTTTGTCTATACTATTTCTTTATCATTTATTTTATATTATTGTTACTAAATATTATCTATATTAAGTAATACTATAAAATATTAATGAGGTATGATTTAAACGATCAGTATGTATTTGGTAACTCTCCCCTCTATATATATATATATATAAAATATATACGTGTACACACACACACACACATACACACACGCGCGCGCGCGCGTGTGTACACGTATATATTAATCTTTACCTATAAAGACAATAAGATTATATATGCGTTATTTATTAATAATAAACTTTTGACTTTATTATTTAGAAGATTATATATAGACTTTAGTATTTAGAAGATTATGATATAAAAAATACATTTCACACATTCACGTGCGCGCACTCACATTATAAGTCTAAATTTAATATTACAAAGCTTGAAATGGATTTACGACAGATACTATTTAGTCTTATTATTTTATGTAAGGACTTATAATGTCTAAAAAATTATTTTATTAATTTTTATACATTATATTTAAATATCACACGTTATATTCTAAATTTATTTATTTTATCATTATGTTTACACTATACTTTTCAATATTATTACGGATATTATTATATAATAATTATCACATTATGTAGGATATTATTACAAATATTATAAACAAAAAAAAGTGAAAATGAAGGCATACCAGAATTTGTAGAACAAGATACGTGAACATTGATAATTCATGTGCAAATTATGTAAAAAACTGATGATATCGTTTAAGTGGGAAAGCCATGCGAAACAACAAAGTTGATATACCATAGTGCCTGCTAATTCTCACGTAGCGATAATATTTTTTGATATCGCCTGTAAAATTATATTGATAAAGAATAACGTTATCTCTCGTTATCATATCTAGTGCCTAATGATTAGATGCGAATTCAATAATCAGTAATTATCGGTTATACTTCGTTATATATATATATATATATATATATATATATATATATATATATATATATATACATACATACACAAGGTGTTTGATAATTGTTCTGACGGAGTTTGTGGACATGAATAGAACGGACTAAACTGAGACGGAAAATCCTTTACTATTTTCTTAATAGTTTACAAGATATTAATTACTAAAAATTGCCGAAAATTCAATAATTTGTTATTCAAATGCTATTAACTTTACAAAAAACTGTGAGAAAAATTGTTTATTTTCTTCTCATAAAATTCTACAAATTTTTTAAGAATTTTTTATCAACTTTTTAGTACTGCATTTTCTCATTTTTGTCAATACGATATTAAAAAATTCAGAAAAAATTCTAAAAAAATTCTTAGAACGCTATGAGAAGAAAATTAACAATTTTTGTCTTTTGCAGTTTTTCTGTAAAGTTAATAATATTTGAGTAAAAAATTATTGAAGACCAATTTTCGGCCATTTTTAGCAATTAATATCTTGTTAACTATTGCAAAAATTATAAAATGATAAAGGAATTTTCGTCTCAGTTTAGTCCACTCTACATGTTCACGAACACCGTCAGAACAATTATCGGACACCCTGTATAAATCTAATTTATTAAAAGATGAATGCTCCCAAAAATTATTTATGCTGAATATTTTCAATAATGAATAATTAATCAAATTAAGCGGAAGCACTTGATATTCGTATCACATATTTGCTTCTACTTGCTAAAAAATTATTGGTCTTGTTGCTTTGAAATTTGCATTTTACTGTAATAATCGTTATTATAGTTTATTAATAACAAAATATAATACAAATTTTTAAGAACAAAAATTTATTTACACAATGATTCTACTTAATAAAAAATATCTAATAATATATTGTAAATAATGTGAGGATATCTGTTACGTGCGCGAAAAATATATTATAATTGTATTATAACTTTATTATTTCTTTGAGTGCAATTACCGTTTTACATTATGATATGTTGTAATGACAATTTCCTCTGATTTAATAGAATATATAATATAATATTTAAACAACCTTTAACTCCTTTCACTAAATTCCTTCCTTTTACTAAATTGCAGTTCACATTGGAGAACGGGGCTAGAATTAATTTTTTAAATGTGACAATTAGCAAGAATAAAAATTACTTACAATTTAACTAGTATCATAAACATTTTCAATACTCCAATTTTTTTATCCTCACACTCTCTAAAAAAAAAGGCATAGTGATGGGAATGACTAATAAAGCTGTAGATAATTATTGTAAATAAGATTAATCTCACTGATCACCTTAACCTTGATATATATTGTAAGATCATGACCTTGAATAATCTTCAACAGATTTTAACCGGCGGATTTTAATCGACATTCATTAAAGTTATTAACAAAAAAAGTTTAAAAATGTATGCATTTTTTTATTTATAACGAAAGTTGTAAACCCATGTAGAACCTCGCTTTGTGTCGTTCCCCCCCTCCCTCTGTTTGGAGGCACACAACTGCCACGCGATGAGACTCCCACTCCACCTCTCCCCTGCTTAAGGGCGCACGAGTTCCATGCGCGCGAATCGAATCTTATCCCGCCTTTCTCCCTGCTTATGTTAGAAATAGAGAATTTTTGTTTTATATAGTAGAAAAGAGACATTATTTTTTTTAATTTCTTTTGTTAATAACTTTTTAACGAATGGTAACCGCCGGCTAAAACCTGTTGGAGGTTACTCATGGTTATGACTTTGACAATATATGTCAAGTCATGGGCAAGGTTTAATCTTTTCGCAATAATTACCGAGCTGTGTTACCTTCAGATCCTAAAAACCAATTCGGTGCGCAACACGCAATTCAAGAGACTACAAATGTGATATATAAATTCGCATAAAGTTATTTAGAAAGCACTTAAAATACAACTTCAACTAATATAGGTATTCTTTCTTACTAGAGCAATAGACACAATGTTGGCTTTTGACACTTAATGTTGGCTTCTTTAATCGCCAGATTTTCGTTTTTCCCAGAGCGAATTTCTGGCTGACAAAGTCGTCAACGTTAAATCATTTACACGGTGTTAGTAAACATTATAAGTCACTAACGTATTGGAAACAATTTAGTGGAAATAACCAATCGCATAAAATCAGTTTGTCGAACACCAGTCAACCGTTGATTCATTTGCTACTACGAAGGATAATTTACATGGCGCTGCTGTTATTCGCTTTCAACAAGCTTCTTAATTCATCAACAAATTGACTGGACAAACGTCTTCTTAAAATGCTTGTTTTTTATTCAAAATTTTTAAGTCACAGCATTTAATAGTCCTTGCGTCAAAGTTGAACCAATTTTAACGATTTCGTCAATTTTAACAGCATCATTTAAAAACACTCCGTGTAAACACAGTAGTAAATGAATCAGCGGGCAATTGGCGAATAATTCGACATACTCCGCAAGATGATCAACTGACAGAACTGATCATCATATACAAAGTATGCCGAATTATTCTCCAGTAGCCCAACTATTTGCAATATTGTTAAAATTGTGCTATTTCTGTATGGAATTTTTTTGTTTTTTCTATTACGTGCGAAATGTCTCCAAAACTTGCAAGAATAATATTGGGAGTACAAATAAGTTTCCACCGTTTGACAAAAGACGGCGCCACTAGCAAGCTATGGTTAAAATTGTCTGATGTAAAACGTTATATCGTAAGGTTGGACATCTGTCAACAACATAACCTTGAAATACTAGCGATTTTGTATCAGCATTATATATTTTTTTTTGTGCGAAAATGCCGAGTTTTGAGCTGAATAAGCGTCATTTGCGGGAACTTTTGATTTACTTCTTTAATTTGAAGAAATCTGCAGCTGAGGCTCATCAATTGCTTGTAGAAGCATATGGTGAGGCTGCCTTAAGTGAGAGAAGTTGTCGTGAGTGGTTTCAAAAGTTTAAGAACGGTAAATTTGACGTCGAGGACAAAGAACGTAGCGGAAGGCCGAAAGTGTACGAAGACGCGGAATTGGAAGCATTATTGGATGAAGATTCGTGCCAAACGCAAAAAGAACTTGCACTTACATTAGGAGCGACTCAACAAGCAATTTCACATCGTTTGAAATCATTGGGAATGATTCAAAAGCAAGGGAATTGGATTCCATATGAACTGAAGCCGAGAAACGTTGAATGCCGATTTTCCATATATGAAATGCTGCTTGTCATAAACGAAAGGGTTTTTTGCATATAATCACTGGTGATGAAAAATGGATCCACTACGATAATCCGAAGAAGAGGAAATCATGGGGATCACCTGGCCATGCTTCAACATCGATAGCCAAGCCGAATATTCATGGAAAAAAACTCATGTTGTGTATTTGGTGGGATCAGCTTGGTGTCGTATATTATGAGTTGCACAAACCGAACGAAACCGTTACTGGGGTTCTCTACCGAACACAATTGATGAGATTGAGTCGAGCACAAGGAAAAACGTGCCACTACTACTCCAGGCATGACAAAATTATTCTCCTGCATGATAATGCTCGACCATGTGTTGCGGCGCCGGTCAAAACCAACATGGAAACACTCAATTGGGAAGTTCTACCCCATCCGCCGTATTCACCAGACATTGCCCCTTCCGATTACCATCTATTTCGATCGATGACGCATGGCCTGTCTGAGCAGCACTTCACATCATATGAAGATACCAAAAATTGGATCGATAATTGGATAGTCTTAAAAGATGAAGCGTTCTTCGCGGTATCCGTATGCTACCAGAAAGATGGGAAAAAATAGTGGCTAGCGATGGACAATACTTTCAATAAAACATTATGTACCGTTCTTTCACAATAAATGCTTAATTTTTTTGATAAAAAACGGTGGAAATTATTTGTACTCCCAATTTTTGAATGTCATAATCTAATTGTTTGGAATATTAAACTGAAAGAATATTCAAACAAATACATAAGAGATAGATAAGAAACAATGATGTTGAGCGATCTCAAAAAAAAAATCTGAAGATATGTGAAAATAAGTTCCGACGTAAGTTCAATCTCTTATGTGATAATTTTGGAAAGAAAACATTAGAGTTCCCCGCATATAGATATTTTGTGTCCTGTTCGTGTTAAGTTTCTTGCAGCTAAATTAAAGCTATGGCTGTGTTCCAAACTTTACTGCCAGTGAAAATCTATAGTTTACGTTACGTATCCTATAAATTTTCAGTACTGACAATAAATTTTAGAACACAACTTATATTGCCTGAATAGTCATGATTATATCCAGAGGAAGGTTTGAGAGATTCAAAATTTTTTATTTTTCCATTTTTATAGCCAGCGTAAGTAAAAATAAATATAAAACAGTCAAGGACTGTTAAAATTCAATAACAATATAACAATAAAACAGGCAAATAAGAGTCCATTCTTTAAAATGTAAACGTATAAAAATTATTAATAGGAGTTAAATACATACATAATAAAAACAAAGATATCATTACATGTTTCGGCTCTTATATTAAGCCATCTTATCATCTTCACATATTATCATCTTTATACCTTTACATTAGTTATCATTGTCAAAGTGATAAAAATCATGATGTAATTTATATAGCGATCTTGATGAATATTATACGGAAAACGTCAATTACTCACAAACGATTAAATAATCGATTGTTAAGGAATTTCTTGATGTTCTGATCAGAAAGACAATTTGTTCACCAATAAATAGAAAATAACTTGACAAAATAAAATTCTTTAGAAAAATTATCTTTTTTAATAAAATAATAAATAAAATGCCAATTTGAGCCAACATTGGTTATTCGTGTGTATTTTATACCATTTATTCAAAGTGAATATTAAAACTTATATATTTCGATTTATGGTCAAGGTCCTCTTCGATACGAAGAAATTTACTCAAATTATTAATTAAAAAATTATTTAATGATAATTAAATTAGTATAAACTATTAACGTATAAAATACGAAAAAACTATCATATCCGAGTTAATCTTGTCATCAAATTACTAAGTATACTACTAAGGACTTAGAGTCAGTTTCGTTAAATAAACTTTCTGTCGAATTCGTGGCCGATGCCCTGGCGAAGACTTACGCTGGGGTGAAGGCCATTCGGCTACGAGGGAGGGAGGGGTTGTAACCCCGGGGGTCGTTGACCGACTGAGGGGGAAGGCCCGTCGGCAGGTCTTTCGGGAGTGGTGTACCATTCTCGAGAATAATCCGCCGACAACGGGCATTCGGACCGTGGAGGCCATCCCCTGCCTAGAGGAGTGGGTAGGCAGGAGATGGGCAGACTTTCGTACCACATGACGCATGTGTTCACCGGACATGGTTGTTTCGGGGAGTACCTGTGTCGTATAGGATAGGAGCCGACCGCGTGTTGCTTCCACTGCGACGGGGGCTGGGATACCGCGCAACACACACTCGAGGCTTGCCCGGCCTGGGCAAGCGAGCGCGGTGTCCTGGTTCGTGAAATCGGGGACAATCTCTCCCTACCGGCCGTCGTTAGGACGATGGCGCCTGGACGGCATTTTCCTTCTTCTGCGAACAGGTCATGTCGCAGAAAGAGGAGGCCGAGAGAGCGAGGGAGAAGATAACCGCGGCCCTCCTCCGTCGCCGGGTGGCGACGACGATGGTGGTGGAAGGGAAGGAAATAGGCGGCGGGGGACCACGCGGGCGCCGGCCGCAGCTGGGTCGCTCGTGCCCCGGGATCCCTCCCGCGCGCTCGCGCGGTCGGGATCGTCCCACGGGGCAAAAACGGCGGCGACCTCCCTCCCCAATATCGGAAGAAGAGAAGGAACATGACGAGGATGCGCACGGGGGAGGCGGGGTCAATGGCTCCTCCTCCTCCATTATTGCTAACGGCCCCGCGTCTCGGACGTGGGGAGCCGTGAAGCGGCGGCGAGCCGCGAACTCTTGGGGCGCATTGCCACTGGACTCGGGCTGATTCTCCGCGTGTGGGATCGGGGTTCCATCCTTGTCGCTCCGTTAGCACGACTGTGTGGCCGGGGCGAAGCTTTCGCCCTCCCGCGCGTGGAGGATGCGCCGCGAAAATAAACTACGCGGCATGATGTACGAGAATGAGGCGTGCCAAACTTTTGTTTGGCGCGCCTTGGAGGGCTGGGAGTCCCGGCAGGGGCCGGGATCCCCAATCCCCGCCCCCAACAACAACCGGGGGTGGTGTCCCCCCCCCAGCGCCCGACTGCAGTCTGCGCCATACGCCGCCCGGGGCTGTCTCTCCAACAGAACTGTCAACAGCCGACTAGTCAGAGGGACTCCCAGAAGTATGCTGCACGCGTTCCTCAGAGTCCCTCAACTATGGTCAGTTTGGGACATCCGGAGGGGGTTTTAATGGGTGCAAGTCCCACATAATCCCGGGCTCTCCCCGATTCAAAACAAAAAAATTTCTTTCTTTTTTAGTAAATTTAGTAATTTAATGACCAAGATTAACTCGGATATCATTACCACAATTTTTTTCATATTTTATACGAAATAGTTTAATAGTTTAATAGTTTATACTCTTATGCACTATCATTATGTAATTTTGTAATTAATAATTAAGTAAATTAATTAAGTAAATTCTTTGTACTGAAGAAGATTTGACCGTAGGTCGAAACGTATAGGTTTTAATATTCACTTTGAATAAATGATATAAAATACACAGGAATAAGTATTGATTCAAATTGGCATTTTATTTATTATTTTTTAGATTTTTCTTTAGAGCCTATTGATTATCTTGTCTTTTTTATATTCTGTAAAAAGCAAGCAGCATCATCTTGATAAAATACCATCATGATCGCAATTCTGATTTCGTAGAATACTTTGTCCAAATCATTATGTAAAAATATATAGAATATAATGACAAATACGTCACATAATGATAAATATACGATAAATATACATCACAGTCAGTATGACAACGAAATTAATTTTATACAAAGATTGAATCATCCAGAAATATTATTTGAACGTTATATTAACGGCACAGCAGACTAAGGAACGATTAATAGATTGACAAAACGACGATAAGAACAATATCAAATTTAGTTTATAATAGATGTATAGGCTTTGTGAAGACCCTCGGTGTTTGTTTGAAGATAGAGATTGTTTTTCTTTTATTTAACATCTCGGAAATTAAGCGTTTATCGTAACACGTTTCTTCATCTAATATTTGGATATTATTCCAATCAAAATCATGTAATGTTCGGTGATTACAAAACGGGTAGATATATTTCAATGAATATTGCGGTTCTGCAATTTTCATTGTCTACTCGTTTTGTTCGACATATAATGCATCACAATCATTGCATATGATTTTGTATACCACATTGTTCTTTGAAAGGTCTGGTTAAAATCCTTTAAAATCCTTTTGCACCTTGATAAATTTACTCAATTTATTCAGGCTTGGGAGGTCAAGGGATAGTATATGGTCTCAGGGGTGCTCATCTTGCTGACGAAGGAACACTAATAAAACTTGAGAAATGCTATTTATTCCTATCTAGTCCGATGCGTACATGTCCTCGTCATGTCGCCTAGATAATGTTAAGATATGCAAGGACAAAAAAACGAGTTCCCAACGTCTTAAAATTGAGACAAGTCAGCTAAGGGAGATAACTCCGACAGAAAATCAAAATCATTGGCAAACCAGGATAATTGGCAGTATAGCAATAAATAAAACTAATTCGGGAGAAACTATCCCAGATGGTATTCCGGGTATAAACCCGGGCAATTCATCCTCTTTTGAGGCAGGCTCCGCGTATTCTGGAGGGAAGGGGGGGGGCAATCATTGTTTACAAAGATACATGAAAATGCAAATACTTTTGAACTAAAAAAAATATTAGGGAAAACATTAAACAATGAAATGAAAGGTGCCTTGCAGCGTACAATTGATAGAAGAGTTGAAAATATAGTGAAATGAAAAATCTCAATCTGATCTTTCAAGAAAAGATAAGGACAACGGAATTAACAGACAAGTACAGATGAAAAAACTCCTTGGATCCTTGTTCAACATAAGCATAAAACTAGAACTATCTCGCAATGTGCTCGCTGTATGTACGGCCACACAAAAAAATATTGCAACATGACATTCAGATATATTAGATGTGAACAAGCAGGCCATACCAACAAGGAGTGTAAAAAATCCATTGAGGGATCTCCAAAATGTGCTTTATGTGCAGAAGCACACCCAGCCAATTATAAAGGATGTAAAATCTATAAGGAATTACAATCCAAAAGTTTTCCTTCTCTTCGAGAATGTATTCAAAATAACCCAATAGATCTAATAACTCTAAAATAAAGGTAACTTACGCCCAAGTCACACAAGCTGATGTTATAAATGAATTAACTGTAATGTCTCAGAAAACAAATTTAATAAAAGGGAAACAAACTCCTCTATAGACAGGCTAGAAAAAATTGTTTTTGACTTATTATCCGAATTAAAAGACGTGAGAAAAATTATCATGACTTTACTAGCAAACAAAAATGCTCAACGATGAAAATAAAAAACAATTCATTATTCAAATTAATATAAATAAAAAATGTAAAAAATATAAAAAAAATGGCGAATATAAAAAAATGTATAATCCAAATATAAATAAAAGCACTTTATTTAAACCGAACTGAAACATTTTGTAAAATTTGATTAACCTTATAATATTCGATGCAATAAATACATTTATTATTACTTATGTATTTTTTATTCAGACAGTTATCAACTGCCATCGTAATACGTAAAGCTGTCAATTTCCTTTAAAAATTTTATTTTCATAAAATTTACAGAAATATTATAATATAACTATCAGTTGTCAAAAGATCAATTGTAAAAAAAAATCCCATTTAAAACAATATTAAAATTCAAGAACTCACACAATGAGCGATAAAATTTGGTCGACACTGTAATCTTAATCAATTTTAAAGTTTTTTTTATTTGCTCGATGAAGGGAGTATGCGTTTCACCGAGGCGGACCGATAATATCCATAACTACAATGTATTGGGTCATTTAAAAAGTATCTGCGATTTTTTGTCACTAGATGTGTTGACCATCAACACCATCTAGTGACAAAAAACCGCGGATACTATTTAGATGACCCAATATACAGGTATTCTTATCAACTTTTGACTATAGATTTCTTATTAACCAAGCTTGGTTTATAGCACATAATTATTAATAATTATATCGTTAATAAATAAAAGTATTTTCGTTCATATAAGTTTTTTGTTGGTTAGAAATGAGTTCTTGTTGTATGCATATTCTTTGATTGGATGTCAGCTGAATCTAGGAAACTAAATCGATTAACCAATGAGATATTGTCAGGGATGTAGGGAACTTTAATAATTCTCAGTTATGGTTAGTATATATCATAGCAGAGAGAAACCTGAAGATTATACAATATATAGCGCGGTACGCGGTACGCGATACAGAAACTAACTAGATAACTAGGAATCGCGCAAACCGTGCCGCATGCTTCTTTCCCCTTCTATTACATGTAGCGCGGCTAGCGGCACAGGTTAGTGACAAATAAACTTTAATATGAATTTTTTAAATATATTAATTTATTTCTATGCACATTTCATCAATACTCTTATTTTTTCAACAGATTTATTTAATAATTGCATTTAAATCAATTAATTCTATTAAAAAGTGCTTAGTAATGTGAATTTGTCACTAGCCCGTGCCGCTTACCACGTTACATATCAGGGTGCCGTCTTATGACACGTATCACTGTACGCGCGTATCGAAGGATCCGCTCAATCACTAACAATCCGTCGTTTTACACCGTTCATCGCCATTTTACTTACGCGACAATTGTGTCCTTAATGTCCCATAGAATGGTTCGTGCGTAATCCGCTTACGCAAGAATCGTACAGTACAATTGTCGCATACATAAAACGACGGATCATTAGCGATTATAGAAGTGCTCCTTAACCTAAAAGATAGATACAGATAAATACGATAGTATATCAATAAATATGTAAATTAAATTTGTAGGCTAAAATGCAGCTGTGGCAATTCGCCATCAGAGGTTCAACGGGACTCGTTCGGATGCGCGAGCACCGCAGCTACGCGAATTCCCTTTAAATAGAACATCAAACTAAATTCATTTCAAGCGTCTAAGGCAGGGTTCACACTACATCGCCTTACTGATGAATCTAGTAGTGTAGGACCGGGACGAAATGCCACGGCCGACCAAAAGCTTCGAGTCAGGCCTCCTTAGTGGACATGAATATCATTTCCATACATCCATATGGTGACCCCGATGTGATCGAGAAACACGCACACATATTTCGACCCCATAGGAACTCATATGTGTTGTAAAGACGACCACAAACAGGTTCGCACACGCTCACATGCACACGCATATGCTCACACATTCACTCTCATATACGCCCACACACGCTCGCACACACGCTTACAAATGCTCACAAACACTTGTAACGCTTGTAACGCTCACACATAGCGGTACCGAACAGCATCGGGCAGCGCAGAGCAACACAGAACAGTACAGAGCAGCATAGAGCAATACATGAGCAACGAACGACAACAGAATGATAACGAATACTAACAAGATACATCGTGCTCGCCCCTGGTACTTATTATTCGGACGCAATCTGTTGGATCAAGCCCTCATTGGGGTGAAATCCTGTGGCAACTCGTCACCAGAGGTCCAACGGGACTCGCTCGGATTCATGCGGACACCGCAGCGCGAATTTCTTTTAAATAGAACATCAATCTAAATTCATTTCAGGCGTCTAAGGCAGGGCCAACGCTACATCGCCTTACTGATGAGTCTAGTAGTGTGGGACCGAGATGCCGCGGTCGACCAAAAGCCTCCTTTAAGTCAGGCCTCCTTAGTGGACACGAAAATAAACATTCACACGACAATCCTGGATATCTCCTAGCGTATTAGACTAAGGAAAAAATTAGCCTAAATTTATCCGGAATATCGCGAAGAAAGTCAGCATAGTCAATTATATTTAAAATATAGAAGTTATAATGGGTTTTTACAATCTGTAAAAATCTATATTTTATTATTTTGTGTTATGTTCAATAATTTAATCGGAACTTTAATGTTTTTATAGGAGGAAATTGTCATTGGATGCTGTATCCACACTGATTTTAACATATGTAAAATTCTGAAGATGATAATATTTAGTCTGAAGGATTAAATGCATTTCCAGTTTGCAGAATGACTGCATAATAATGATATTGAAGTTTGAAATGCACTTTCTTTTTTTATGGATGCTGGTGCAACATCTTTTCAGTGGAAGAAGGTACTAAATAATAATTTTTAATATATTAATGAAATGATTGTATGTATTATAAAAAATATATATACTGCATTTAAAAATTACATTTTTTTATTTATAAAATATACTTAAAAAATTCATGAAATGCGTGGAACATGTATATATACACAATGCGACAAATATGTTCCCGGACAGGGCCTAAAAATCATAATTGAAACAACAATATGCATATTTTTTGGTTTTATTATTCAAAATATTCTCCTCTGGCTTCAATACTTGTTACAGCGATTCAATAGTGATTAAAATGCATTTTAGCTCAATTTGCGGAATTGCCTCTAGTGCCTGTGTAGCTGATTGGATGGTCGGAATGTCATCAAAAAAGTGTCCTTTCAATTTCAATTTCAATTTTGGGAATAATGAGAAGTCGCAGGGGCCAAATCAGGTGAATACGGTGGATGGTTTAACACAGAGACACGATTTCGAGCCAAACATTGACGGACAATCAATGAAGTGTGACTCGATGCATTATCATGCAACAAAGACCAATCTTCTGGATCACGATATTCGGGGCGAATACGATGAATTGTGCCCATCAATCGCTTTAAAACTTCGAGATAATATGCACCAGTAATTGTTTGACCAGTTGGAATAAACTCTTTGTGGATAATACCTTTGCCATCAAAGAATGTGATGAGCATTGTCTTGATTTTTGATGAAACTTTTCGTACTTTTTTTGCTTGTGGTGAATTTTTTGACTTCCATTCCGCACTTTGACGCTTAGTTTCTGGATCATATTGAAAGCACCATGTTTCATCACCCGTAACAATTGATTTTAGGAAGTTTGGATTATTTTCTGCGGCTGCAACGATGTCTCTGGAATAATTGATTCTCGCTGATTTTTGATCGCTTCTTAATGTGTGTGGAACAAACTTCGCACAAACCTTCGTTTTACCCAAATCTTCATGTAATATGGTTCGTTTCTCTACTGATATTAAAGCCCTCTCCATCATTTTTAGTGATGCATTGCGATCGTTTGCAACAAAATCACGAACTTTTTCGATCATTTCGAGTGTTCGAACCAAAATTGGCCGTCCTGATTGTTTGTCATCTTCAAGGGTCTCTCTGCCTTCCAAAAAACGCTTATGCCACTCAAAAACAGCTGTACGACCTAGACATTGACTGCCGTAAACTTGTTGCATCGATCGGAATGTTTTTGATGCACTTTTACCAAGTTTTGCGTTAAATTTAATCACTACTCTTTGTTCCATATTAAAATTTCTACCTCGAATAAAATCTTGTTTAACATGAACTGTCATATCTTCGTTATATGTCAACCAAAATGAATGAAACTTTGACAGATGATAGCAAAATGTTCAACCTTTAAAATGCATGTTTTGAACGCACAGATGTCGCCACTGGTTGCTGAGATGTGGTTCGTGTCGGGAACATATTTGTCGCACTGTGTATATACATGTATATATATTGGGAATATAAATTAGTCTTTTCTTTTGTGTTCAAAATTTCAAAACAAATGAATGAACAGATTAATTAAAGTATTGTCCAAGGCTGGCTACTACTTTTTTCCATCTCTCAGGCAATTTTCGAATTCCATTTCGAAAAAATGACTCGTCTTTGGAGGCGATCCAATTTTGGAGCCAATTTTCGATTTCTGCGAAAGAAGTGAACCGGTGACTTGCCAAATCCTTCAGAACAACCAGTAATCAGAAGGATCAATGTCCGGAGAATACGGCGGGTGTGGTAGAACATCCCATTTGAGCGTTTCCAAATATTTGTTTACGACTTTTACGACATAAGCATTGTCATGAAGAAAAATAATTTTATCATGTCTTTGTTCGTATTCCGGCCGTTTTTCTCGCAATGTACGGCTCAAACGAATCAATTGTAGCCGATACCGATCGCCCGTAATAAAATCGCCAGGTTTCAGCAGCTCATAAACAACACCCTTTTGGTCCCACCAGATACAGAGCATGATCTTCGAACCATGAATGTTCGGCTTTGGTGTTGATGTTGAGGTCGATGGCAACGATTGACCGGGCTTAGCGTAGTATTTTTTCTTCTTGGGGTTGTCATAGAATATCCACTTCTCATCTCCAGTCACAATCCGATGCAAAAAACCTTTTCTTTGTTGTCTTTGAATCAGCTTCGCAAGTGAAAAACCGCCTTTCAACGTCTCTCGGTTTCAGTTCATAAGGCACCCAATTTCTTTGTTTTTATTATTCCCATGGCTCTCAATCGTGCAGAAACGGTTTGTTGAGTTACTCCCAATGATTCTGCAAACTCCTCTTGCGTTTGACTCTGATCTTCGAGCAATGCCTCTAATTTTTTGTCATCGAAATTTTTTGGCTGTTCAGAGCGAGGCTTGTCTTCAACGCTGAAATCTCCTTGAAACGTCGAAACCATTCCCTACATGATTTATCAGTTGGAGCAGTGTCATCATAAACTTCGACAAGCATTCGATGGGCTTCAGCTGCACTTTTTTTCTAATTAAAGCAGAAAATTAGAACCTCCCGCAAATGCTGTTTGGTTAACAGAAACAGCATCGACAGTTCAAACACAGTAAAAATCAAGGTTTTTGTGAAACTCAAAGCGATATAAACTGAATATTATTAGCAGATGTTTAACTCTGAAAACGCCAAAATCAGCTATGAATCATTCACAACAGGAGCCATCTTTTGGAAAATGGACCGAACTAATTTGTATTCCCAATATATATATATATATAGTACACACACACACACACACACACACGCGCGCGCGCGCGCGCGCACGCACACATATATATTGCAACTCACGAGTGTGGCGCAACTTCGTCGTGAGTTCACAGCTATTACTCTCTCTACGGTAGGACTTCTTTTTTTTACAACGAAGATTCGTTTGACCTTACAAGAAACGCGACAGAAAATGTGTCTTTATGCGACCATTCTGAGGGCAGCGTAAGATCTCGAAACCGATAATTAGGCACCAAGCACGAGTGAGTGTGCCACTCTTTATCGAAATTAATCGGCATATTCTCCACGCGATATTCCATAGAACTGCGAACGTCGACGGTTTTCGTAACCAACAGCTCAGCCTCGGAATGGCAAAGGGGGCGAAGGATTGAAAATCGTTTGGAGAAACGAATAGGGCGACGGCAATAAACCACACAATAATTAATAATAATAAAAAGTAACAAATATATTTTGCTAATCTCCGATTCTCGTTCGTACTCATCGACAAGGTCACGACGACGGCATGCGATCGAAATGCGTTATTTTAGCCTCACACGTACTCCGATACGTTCTACGCGGTGCGTATTAATTACTCTCGACGACACGAACTCACGTAAGAATACTTTCCGAAAATCACACGAACAATAGCTCGACGCTTTGATAGCCGAGATAGGAAATGGTGCTATCACAAACATGGTGCGACCTCGTGCTCGTCCGCGGGGTTCTCGAACCGTCTTACAGAATGTCAGAAAGAAATAAAAAACACGCAGACACCACGATACAGAATTCCGATATAAACAAGACAAATCGATACGCGACAAGACTTAACGAAAATGACTAGGCTGTGGCTTAGGACGGACGCGGAAAATGAATCTCCCAAAAATCTTATAACGAGTCGTCGCGAGAGGCGACGCGCTTAAACACAACTACCGCGAAAAATCTGACGCATAGCAACCCCGCGTGCGTCTCATATATAAAATTTGACAACAATAATTACACGCGCCTTCTAGACATGGATCCTTCCAGGAGCACGCAGTGATCATTATTTCCACAAGGGGGTTTTATTGCGTCTAATTGGAGCACGGCGCTGAGGACTTCGCGAATTGCGTGGGCCGTGTCATCCACATAACCTGTGTCCTGGCGCGTGGACTGGATCGCAGAGTTTCCTTCGGCCACTTAGGAGACTCCCCCGGATCTTTGTTTTACGAAAAACTCGCATTTCGATGTCGACATCCCAGTAGTCGGTGTCTCTGCTTCCGATCTTGGTTCCGACCTTGGTTCCGACCTCTCAGGGGAGGTTTCCGCAAGCTCCGTTTGGGCACTTGGGCGTAGAGAGGCCATCCCCTGCTGCTGTCCTCACAATGCCGCCGCCACGCGCCTGTAATATGGTGTGATAGAACATGTTTCATCAAAGCAATAATATTGAAATGTGAAAGCAATATCACCTGTGTGCTATCCGTCTTGTAGGATGGGTGCCCCGGCCAATCCGTCCTCAATTATTTTTCTCCCCTCGGCCATCATTCTCGGCCGTCTTCTCTCTTTATCTATGGTCCGGTGAGACGCAAAATTCACAATATCACAAGAGGGGGTCACCAATTATCCTGTAAAACTCGCGGTACGCTAGCGTACGAAAGAACGACAAACCGATGCAGAAAATTTGCGGGACGCACAAATAAACGAGACAAACGCGAAGTAGACGAGACAATGCTAAAAGAGTGCACAGATACGTCCGCCTTATGAAAAGTGGAAGAAAACTAGGAACGCCAAAGCTGCACTGTCAACCCTTGTGATGGATGGAAAACATCACGTCATAATATACAATATATATATATATATATATATATATATATATATATATATATATCTATAGGTATATATATATATGCAAAATATAAATGACAAAGATGTCATTTATATCTTTGTCTTTTATAAAAAAATCTTTTCTTGTTTATTATTTTTGGAATCATTTGTTTGTATACTTCCTATTAAAGAAATGAAAACGCGAAAAAAATGCATTTGAACAAAAGAGAGAAAATAAATACATAAATATACTTTTATAAAATAGAGAAAAGATTCACATTCAAATTCATTTCATGAACATTAATTTCTAAATATAATCTAACTTCTAATCATTAATGATACTTACAGCTGGCATATTTTCTTGATTTTTCATGATTCGATAATTACGTTTCCACTAAATTCATGAAATTAATGTTCCTAATGATATAGGAATACTACAAAATTATTAATTTAAACCGCTGATTTACCTGACCATCCGACACATATAAATACATAAACCGGCAAACCGCCGATTGTTGCGTATAGACATAAAACGGCGTGTAAAACGGCGGAACTTTAGTGATTGATCGGAGCTTCGTTATGCGCGTACAGCGATACGCGTCATGAGACAACACCCTTAATAGAAGAGAAAAGAAGCAAGTACAGTTTGCGTGGTTCCTATAGTTATCTAGTTAGTTTCTGTACCGCGTATCGCATACCGTGCTACATGTAATCGCACTCTCAAAGAGAATATGACGGCCCAAAACTAGAGCATTATAATGTAGGTATTCGCATCCACCATTTTTAGTCCTTTCTTTACTCTTTATTCTCCCTTCAATCTTCTCTCTTCTCTCTTCGATCTTCTTAGTTTAGCGGCAGAGTGGAGAGAGAGTAAAGGATTGAGGAAAGGAGCAAGAGAGTGAAAAAAGAAATAAAAATGGCGGATATAAATATTATAGTGCCTTACCAAAACCTGTAACTACAAAATGCAGCCGCATCTCTAAAGAAGTGGATGTTAACTATATAAAATATCCATCTTTTTGTAATGCTCCTAATGGAAATATAGTTGAATTCACTAAAATAACTAAAATTTATTAAATTAATAAAGATTTTAATGATTTCAACGGTTTGTTTCCATCAGGACCACTGCAAAAAAATGGATATTATTGTGTAGTAAACATCCATTTCGTCAGAGGGCGGCAGCATTTTACGGTTATAAGTTTTGGGCCGTCATGTCCTTTCTTAGGTTTCTCTCTGATCATAAGTTGAGAATAAAAAAAAAATTAAAATTAAAAAAAAGAAATTTTAAAATCTTAAAAAAATAATATAGGCAAAAGAAGAGCAAAGAACTAGTAATAGCTAATAGAACCGACACAACCCTTAGATCTCATCTCTCCTCCGTCATCGATCCTACTATTCGGGAAATCCTAAATTATTACCCCCCTCCTCTCGAGGAATGATTCCCTCCCCCTCCTCCTCTCGAGGGACGATTCCTTCTCTCTCCTTCTCTCAAAGAAAGATTTCCTTTCTCTCCTCCCTTGGATCAGCTCCCAACCCCTCCTTTTCAAGCGAATCCCGAGCCGATCGATTGGGATCAGTTATTCAGGCTATATTCGTTCCCTTCCAACGAAGGAGATAGAATAGTCACAGTATACATTCCATTCCTTTACAAGCTCCTCATCCCGATGTGCTCCTATAACACTTTCCTCACCTCCCATTAACCCTTTCCTCTCCTCACACACACACACACACACACACACACACACACACGCGCGCGCGCGCGCGCGCGCGCACACATCCAGAATGTATTAAGTATATTCTTATGTAAAAAAAAGGGAGAAGTTTATTATGTGTAAAAATTTTTTTATTATTCCTTCTTTTTATTATTAATAAATGTAACTTAGTATATTTCCCTGTCTTTTATTGAAATCACCTCTCGCATTCACTTTCCTCTAATACCTGAGATCGTACGAGATTCAGTCCCGGATCAAAAGGATTAAGTTTCTTGACCCAAAAAGACGTTCGCACTGTCCATCGGAACAGGTGTCATAGCGTCCCTTCGGACGTTGACCCATATTCCGGGACCGAAAAGATGCGTGCGACTCACAGGTGTTCGCCTCTGCGCGTATACCTGTGAAATTGAGTCTAACCGTCCCTCGATACCCTTTTCATTCTCCCTTATTGTCTCCTTGACTAAATTTCCAAGGGTTTGGACGTAACAAAATAATAGCATGGTATTTTGCTAATGTCCTTCATGCATATTGATTATTCGCGGCTTCTTTTTTGAAATTTTTATTTCAAAATAATTATTCCTTGTATTAATTATAATTCTAATATTAATCTATAATTTATGTTACTATAGATTTTTATAGGCTGCCGAGCTGCTTATATACAAGGTGTTTAGAAAATAATGATAAATCTTTCACAATCTTTAGGGGCAGAATGGACTAAACTGAGAAGAAAAGTAAATATTGCAAAAAATTGGTCTTTAATAATTTTTTACTCGAATATCAATAGAAAAATTACAAGAGACAATTGTTAATTTTTTTTTTATAGAACTCTAAGAATTTTTTGAGAATTTTTTAATAGCGTATTTTCTTATATTGGTAAAAATAAGAAAATATAGTACTAAAAAATTGATAAAAAATTCTGAAAAAATTCGTAAAATTCTATGAAAAGAAAATAAACAATTTTTATCTCTTGCAGTTTTTCTGTAAAGTTGATAGTATTTGAGTAAAAATTATTGAAGGCCAATTTTCGCAATTTTTAGCAATTAATATCTCGTTAACTATTGCGAAAATTGCTAAATGATAGAGGACTTCTCTTCTCAGTTCAATTCATTCTGCCCCTATGCAAAAGATTTATCATTATTTTTCAAATATTCTGATACATAAAGTTATATGTATATATGTGTATATACATATAATGTGTATATATATGTGTATATATGCATATTACATTTGTATACATGCATATATTCTGCAATACACTCTACTTTTTTGTTAATTTTATAACCAAACGACTTACTTCTAAACAAAACTAACTTTTTAAGACTACTTTTATGGAATGCCACATTATCATCCATGTTTCTCTTCGATTCGCCATTATTCAATGTTGTCACATTTTTATAATTATAGTGTCCTAAGTAATAAGTATTTCGTAATTTTAAATCCAGAATCGGTTCAACAACATTTTAATGAATGTAATTATCAAATTTTGAACTTAAATACTCATTAATAACCAAGTAAATCAAGTTATAATAAGTGTAAAATGTAACTGGAGTATTACCTTCTCCTCTACTAAATAATATTAAAAACACATTAAAAAAATATAACGTTTTAAACATTTGTTTTAAATTGTTTAAAAAAAAGCACGTTTAATTTAATCTGATGTTTAAAACATGTTTTAAACATTTGTTTAAAAAAAAAGTTTTCAACAAAACAACCCTGGAGGGAAGCCGGCGCGTAGTCGAGTGGAGAAGATTGGTCCGGTCGACGACTCGCACATATTTGATTTGATTTCATGTATTAAAATTTGCTAAATTTATATTTTCTCAGTAATAAATTGACACTGACTGGAAACTTGATTTTTTTTTAATCTCGAGTAGCTCGACGAAATATAAACAAATAACTCAACCAAAGGTTTTGCAAAGTAATTGTAATCACGAAATTTTTAGTTTTTTGTTTCTTGAATTTTTATTTTTTCAGTTTATTACTAAAAAATTACGTTTAAGTATGGAATGCATGTCCGATTAACAAATTTAACAATTAAATTCACAAAAACAATTCTGTACTGATAGTTCCGTACATTTAATTGTCCATTTGGATACTTTTTACAACATATTAAATAAAGAAACATAGCTAATGTGACTTAAATTTATTAATCAGACATGTGTTCCATACTGAAACGTGATTTTTTAATAATAAACCGAAAAAATAAAAATTCAAGAAAGAAAAAATTTTCTAAACTAAAAATTTCATGGTTACAATTCGAGATTTTTTTAACAGCGAATTCAATTCTTCCTTGACAAATTGATGCCAGACGGAACTCTTGATCTTAAAAACTAAAGCCACAGTGATTTTTTGAAAATTGTTATCTCGGCTCCTAATAATCGGAGGATAATCTTTTTTTATTTAATTCATAGGAAAATGTCAGATTTCGAATGATTCACACGACTATTTGATATGCATATTAAGGAAATTATTTCCATTTTTTTATATGGAAATAGATATCCACTTTTTAAAATCGTTTTATAATAGTTTAACTGCAAAAAATCGTTTTATTAAGTGTACATGATAGTGCAACTTTTGAAGAAGCAAAATCCCTGTAAATTGCTATGCAACTGCTCAAAGATGAAGAAATTAAGTTTTCCGTAGACAGGTTTTTAATAAACAAATAACTTTTTGCAAAAATTAATGAACATTTTAGGCTTGTTCAGGGCTAGATTTGTTCGTCATTCCGAGGGCTACATTTTACATGAATTTCAAAGCTTTGCGTTTAAATCTCAATGAACACAGAGCGAGTGAAAAAAAGGCCTTTTTCGGCCTGTTTTTTTATTTTTTTTCTACTGAATTAATAAATCAATTTTAATATTCCATGTCTCATTTTGTAGGTATTTCGAATACCTACATTTTTTATACCGAATTTTTTTCCATATAATCAATATCTTTCGTTTTATAAGCGAAAAATAGCTATGCAACTATTCGATTTTTTTTTTTGCATACTTTCTTCTCAAGTCTCAAACATACGCAATTCTTTTCTGACCTTTCGAGACTTTCGTGAAGAGAAATGCTGGTTATAATTTTTTTCCGGTAAAATTCTATTTCTACTAAACTATTCTTGCTATTCGAGTTTATGAAGGAAAGATATACTATATAATGCGCATAAAAAATCATAAACAATTAAATATCTCGTCAACTGTTACATTTTAACATGATTTATATTATTCTAGATTAAGAAGGGAGGTACACTATTCCTACAATTTATTAAAACTTATATGTTATTTAGAATACTCCTCGCCCCTTATTGATGTCTAGGGTCATCGAGCGGCCGAGATTGCCGAGAAAGCATTTTTGATTACTTGAAACAAGTGATTAGTGTGAGAAGGAACTCGCTATCTCATTCACTCTCGGCGCGCCGCAGGCGAGCACACGGACATGGGCTTGTGCTTAATTGTGTGGCTACCGTTTCGCCAGACCGCCGTTTGATTCTGTGTCGTCAACGCAGAGTTCTTGGCTGAGTAGTCAGGAGCCTTAAGGGGAGCTAGAGAGAAGGCTGAAGTTAATCAAAGTCGATATTACAGATTTTCATTTCCAATATATCAGACGCCCTCTGAGTTAATATGATCATGAAGGAAATTTGTCGACATTTTTATTCGATTTCCTACATTATCATCTTAGCAGAGACGAAAACTATATTATACTGTATTAGGCTCGGTCCCACAAATGTAAGATTTATTTTATTTTGGAAAATTTTCCAATTTTAGAATTGAGAAAAAAATAAACCGGAATTGAAGTTAATCTTATATTTGTAGAATCGGGCCTTAGAAATACAGTTGTATTATGTACACATGCAATGTAAACCGTGTTCCAATATATACCACCAGTACTAAAAGTCTGTAATATACATAAAGTACAGTTTTTTAATTAAGTATAGTTATATTGATATGAAGCCTTAATAGCACTTTTTTCTTACATCCAATGCCATTTTAGGTTATGATAATATATTATCAATAAATGAATACGACATTGTACATACACAATGTAACTCTTTTTGTTCTGTTTAATAAAAAGAGATAGATACTTATAATACATTACTAATATGTCGACTTATATATCTAATAGAAAATTGTATGTATATTATACTAACATAATTCTAACATTGTTATAACATATAAAAAAACATTATTAGTGAATATAAATTATAATTATATTTTATATGTATTATAATGTACATATACACAATAATGTATCCAAAATATAATTTTAATATTGCATATATCATTAATTCACTAACATATTTATATGTCTTCACTAATATGTTAATAATATAATATTTTTTGTGTTATTGTGTGTGTACACATACATTATAATACACATAAAATGCAATTGTAATTCGTATTCATTAATGTTTTTATATACAAAGTTAGAATTAAATTTTATATATCATTATACACATTATATATTATAATATAAAATTTTAATATTGCATAAATCGACATAGAGAATATCTGCATGAATATATATATATATATATATACATACATATATGAAACACATGTCCATATACTGACAATAATATATGTTACATCTTGACTAAACCCTAAAATAATATTGATCATAGGAAAAAGTGATACTACGACTGTGTACCGATATTGACTGCGAATACTGAAAATACGTAATTAGATTTTCAATAATGATAGTGTACATTGACACATGGCCCTAATAGCATTTTTCCTGTCGTACAATGTCATTTTAGGTCAGGATATGATATGTATCAGCTATACAGATATATTACACATATAATATACGTAGCTATACCATTTTTTGCTACGTTTAAAAAAATGCAGAAGTTAATCATGTTAAAATATTAGTGGTGTGTGTACTTAAATATAATACACATATAGGCAATATTATACAATATTGCATATATGTATACTATAATGTGTGAATATACATACGTTGCAGATAGAAATTATCAATTAGCTAAGCTATTTATGTATTCCCTATGTTTAAATATGCAATATTAAAATTGTATACATATATAAAAAAAAAATATATATATATATAATGCGTATATACAGGGTGGGCCATCTATTGGTACGTTTTTGAATTTCGTCGTATGACAACACCGAACGAGCTACAGACCCGAAATTTTGACAGTTTATTAGTCATACCGTCCGCGGCACGAAACAACATGTTTTCTCTTGAAGAGCGTTTTGAAATTTTAAAAACTTATTTTCAAAGTCAGTGCTGTGTCGCCGAAACTGTACGAATTTTGAAAAGAAATATGGGTCGTGATAGAGCACCCACCGAAGGAGCTATACGCAAATTGGTGAGGAAAGTTCGTGAGAAAGGGATGTTAGTGGATGACAGAAGTGGTCCCAGAGCTCGGACAGTGCGCACACCCGAGAATATTGAGGCTGTGGCCCAAAGTGTGAGACAATTCCAGCTTTGAAAAACAATATTACGACTGTTTTGAGTGAAATTGGCGCCGAGGTAGTCCAAAATGTCATTAATAATTGGGGTGACCGAATGGCATACTGTAAGGCCAGTAGAGGGAGCCACATGAACGAAATCGTTTTTCATTCTTGACGCGGATACTTTTAGCTTCACAACAAAAAAAAAATTAATAAAAAATATCAATGTATGCTCATTTGATCGCATTTTTAAAAACGTACCAATAGATGGCCCACCCTGTACGTACATAAAATGAGAATTTATCAGAGGATTCGTAATTTGATTACTTTTTTTAAGATTTTACGTCTGATCATCTGCGTTTGACTCTCTTAGCTTTGATTTATGTTAGTTATATGTATACTCTGATATTGAAAATATAAAAGCATATATCACTAATATCTGACCATATATATTTGACCATAAAAAAACATATCTCTTTTTATTAAACGTAGAAAAAAGAGGACATCAGTACACCTTTTTGTTACACTGTAAGAAAAGATGAAATAGTTACACACGTGTGTGAATATGAATTAGAAATATATTTTATGTTTTGTAATGTGTGTACATCATAATGTACATAAAATATAATTCTAATATTCACTAATATGTCTATATTATATCTGCATGAAAAGCTAAGTATGAGTAACTTCTATCTCTCTTTATTATGGGTCTTCTACAATAAACCATTAGTTACAAATCAGAAGTCAGAAGCTAAAAATTGATCAATCATAGTCAACTTTTAGCTTCTGATTTCTTTTTTATTTATGACTGATTTATGGCTTATAATTGTAAAAGGCCCATTAAACATAATAAAAAGAAATGAAATAGCTACATATGTATGTGCAATGTATTACGTACTGACAATACATGTTACATCCTAAGTTGAATTGGGAATAAAGGAAAAAGTGCTATTACATTACACGTATTTCAAATACATGGTTGCATCCGAAGATATATCTAAGTCACAGTCAGAGTGTTCATTTAATAAAAATATACTTATTGTAACTTGCTGTTAGTCAACGTACACATTGACCTATAAGTGTATACATTTGCTAAAACACTTTGAATATGATATAGTTATATACATTTCATAAATGTACAGCATCATACGAAAATTATGCATGTGACTATTGACTATTGAATGTATGTTATATATAACATATACATTATATAGGGTGTCCAAAAAGGTCCCGGATTTAGGAGTTGAACATAAAGGTGACTATAACTAATCATAAAGATGTGAATTGTACAGGGTCCGGCAAAATGATCTCCCACATTTTAATCTTTAATAAAAACGCCATTGTAAACGCTATTTAGATTTTATTTTTATTAACTGAAAATTTATGCTATGCCATTTGTTTTTATTGAGTTTTGAAAATTACAGAGTCCAAGTGACGACCATTTTTTTCGATACACATTCGAAGCTGATTTCTAAAAGTTTCCATCACTCGAGCAATAATTTGAGGCGATATTCCTGTAATTTCTTGGCGTATTGCTGCTTTCAATTCGTCAATGGTTCGGGGGTGGTGTTGAAAAACCTTCGCTTTCAGGTAGCCCCAAAGGAAAAAGTCGCATGGGGCAAGATCGGGTGAACGCGCAGGCCACCCAACGTCTCCACGTAATGAGATTACGCGTCCTGGAAACATTTCCCTTAAAACGTCCATTGTCCTTCTTGCCGTATGAGCCATAGCTCCATCCTGTTGAAACCACACATCCGAATGTTCAAGTTCTCTAAGTTTTGGTCACCCGATCTTGCCCCATGCAACCATTGACGAATTGAAAGCAGCAATACCCCAAGAAATTACAGGAATATCGCTTCAAATTATTGCTC
The DNA here is from genome assembly GCF_024713525.1 of Acromyrmex echinatior. Classification (NCBI taxonomy): domain Eukaryota; kingdom Metazoa; phylum Arthropoda; class Insecta; order Hymenoptera; family Formicidae; genus Acromyrmex; species Acromyrmex echinatior. The sequence continues at coordinate 10,542,875 of NC_141861.1, forward strand.
GAGTGATGGAAACTTTTAGAAATCAGCTTCGAATGTGTATCGAAAAAAATGGTCGCCACTTGGACTCTGTAATTTTCAAAACTCAATAAAAACAAATGGCATAGCATAAATTTTCAGTTAATAAAAATAAAATCTAAATAGCATTTACAATGGCGTTTTTATTAAAGATTAAAATGTGGGAGATCATTTTGCCGAACCCTGTACTTGTATCGGCATGCATAGTACGCCAAAATATAATGCGTTCACCTATAACTATGATTCACGTTCTATGATTCAATTACAACCATCCCTGTGCTATAAGGCCATTACATAAAGTTTTTAGAAAAAACGATTCAGACAAAAGTTGTAAGGTTTCAAAGAAGCTGTTTACTGATATTCAGTTTTTTTTTCTTCATTACTTTCTTTGTTTCGGTCATGTCAAACAATCAGTTTTTGATTCCATCATGACAATGCATCTATTCACATTTCTTTAAGTGCAGACGCAAAATTCTACAAATTGGTTACGTAATTGTATTTCACCAAATTTGACAATCGAAATGCCTCTGCTAGTAAATTAAAAATAGTCAACCCACGATGAACGCCTCTGATATTTATTTATAACTAGCTAAAGCACGATTTATGGCTGTGGCATTTTGTTATAGCTAGCCAGCTTACGATTAACGCCTCTGACAGTAAATTAAATATAGTCAGCCTACGATGAACGACTCTGACATTTGTCTATAATTAGCCAAAACACGATTTACGGCTATGACATTTTGTCATAATTCGCCAGCCCACGATTAACGCCTCTGGCAGTAAATTAAAAATAATCAGCCCACGATGAACGCCTCTGATTGGATCATAATTAGACAAAGCACAATTTATTGTTATAACATTTAACCACCACTTGTACGATAAATAAAAGTGATATTTTCACGAATGATATAAAGATACTAACCTTTCCCATTTTGACTTTATAGAGTGCCTTCCAACAAGAAACACGCATCACAATAATCAATTTTGATCTTATAGAGTATCTTCCACAACAAGAGACACAATGTGACACAATGCATCATTACAATCTTGTTCATCAATACAAGGATGAGATAATCACTGTATTGTACTAAGGATAATCACTGTATTAGTACTAAGTGAGTCGCTTGTTAGAAAGCACCCATAACCTTCTCTTATCAAAGATAGACAATTTTCTGCTACTATATTTTTTATATTTTGTGGACACAAAACACTATATAAATACACACACACACACACACACACGTGCGCGCGCGCGCGCGCGGATGTGTATAGAACACTACTACACTACACTGAATTGACAGTACTGTTGCGTGGCAACGATACTGTGAACGCGGGTCATACTGGTTACAACTGATTGACTCGTATAACGCCGTTGTTTTCTACACATACAGCATCACGCAAAACTATATGCATATACATATACACACATACATACAAAAAAATTTTAACTTTTCACTCTAAAAAAATAGATACATAATCGATATCATGGTCACATTATCTTCTCCTTAGCGATTAATTAAGGTAAGGCGTTCACCGTATTTAAATCCACGTTATTGTAAAAACTGTCTATTATCCTTGAAGTTCTATTATTGATACGTCATTTAAGTGCATTCTCCAGGTTTATTCCACTAAAAAAAAATACAAATAGATGACTAGATATATGATGCGATAAAGTAAAATTCTATGTTACATTCTGTGCAAAAACATAATAGCTCTTTGAAACTGAATGTATCATAAAAATAATAAAGTAATATTTTAAAAGTACATTACATTCAGTAAAATGCATTTAGTTATTAATATTATGTTTAATCACCATTATTAAGAAAATACAATATTATGTAGGAAGGAAAATATTTTCATGATAATTTGCTGGAAGGTATGATTGCAGCATGTTTCTTATACTGACGCTCTTGAGATGCATGTCCGTGCGTGAGCAGTTCGGCCGTTAAGCGTTGAGCGGTGAAAGAAAAATAGGCAATATTTTAGAAATCGGCCCGAAATGCGCAACTAATTTCGAGCACATTGAACTACACGTATATAATTTCTATCATTTTATAAAAAATATATTTGGAGTAATGTGTTTATTAATAATGTTATTTATTAAAAAAAAATTATGAAAAAAGGAAAAAGCAGAATCGAATATAAGATCTTCAATATTCTGATCTTGCACCCAACGCCTGAGACCGTTAAGTTCTTGCGGATCACCTCAACGAACGCGGTATATACAGCGCACGGAAAGTCGTAAGCTGTTGTATATTTCATCAATGTTTTGAAATCATTTTTGCTATTATACATTAATGAAAAAAACATATGATTAATATAATTTAATAAAAAGAAAATGAAAGAATTTTAATTCACAAACACGGTTGCCAGTTCTCCATTTTTTTTTTGCCAGACTTCGGTTACTTGGACTAATATTTAATACTCCAGCAGACAAAAATTGAAGAGTTTCACATCTGCTGGAGTATTGAATATTAGTCCAAGAAACCGAAGTCTGTAAAAAAAAAAACGGAGAACTGATAACCGTATTTGTGATTTAAAATTCTTTCAACTTCTGTTGTTTCGATAGAGCGAGACAGAGACAAAACAAAAACGGATAGAAGCTCTGATTGTAATCGGTGAGTCTCCGCGCGGACACGCCGAACTGGGCTCGCTAGCAAAACAATCTGTCTCTGTCCTTTTCTCTGTGGTCGCTTGTTTCTAGCGACCGAAAATATTTTCTCGGCGATCTCGGCCGCTTAGCATGTATCATAAGAGGGAAAGTGATATTCTAGATAATACATAATTTTTATTAAATTATATTAATTTGTTCTACGATTTAAGTTACGATGGCGCGTGCCATAATTAACAGCCTGGAACGTGTTGTTTATGTTTGATCCGATAGACGTACCACGGCTCTTATCAATGATACTTATGTTTGGCCCGATTTCTTTACCACGAGTCTCACACGATATTGTAAGTGAAAGGGTTAATCATACCTTTCTCATTAATGTATAATAGCAAAAATGTCAAATTTCAAAACGTGATAGTTGACGAGATATAGTTTACGATTTTCCGTGTATTTTATGTACCGCATTCATAGAGGCGATTCGCAAAAACTCAACGTGGTCTCGAGCGTTAAGTGCGAGATTAGAATGTTGAGGATCCTATGTTCGATCCCATTTTTTTCCTTTTTTTCATAATTTTTTTTTTAAATAAAGTAGATATATAAGGCGGGTTCTAATCCATGGGGCTAGAGGGGAATGCGGGGTGCGGGGAAGTACTTGTAGACGCGGGGGATACCTAACGCGGGGGAAAGAGGGGGAAAGGTCTAGGCTTCTACACAATAGGGTTCCTACACAATAGGGCCTCTTTTTTTTGTTATCAAAATTTGATCATGTTTTTCTTTAAAAAATGCATTGATAATAAAGATTTGAATTTGACCATGACATATTTTTCTTTAAAAATGCATCGATAATAAAGGCTTGCATGTTAGAGAAAGATAGAGCGCGCGTGCTATGAGTGAAGAAAGGATGGAAGAATTAATAGAGTACGAGTTTCTTTTGTATGATACAGTTTTTTCAATTTTTATGGTTTTTCCTGGCGCGTCGAGGCAAAGGATGGGAAGTAAAAGACAATACACATGAAATAAGGCGAACAAAAAATGTTTTATTTACATCTTATTACATCGGTTTTCATACTTATTAAAAACTAAAGCTAATAATTCACAATCAATGAGCTGCTGTCCATTGAAGATGTCGCTATCACATGTAATGTTCTCAGATGCGATGTTGGAGAATCGCGTATACTTGGTATCTACCGTATCGACGAGTCGAGCTAATCGTTCGAACGTTACATCGACACACCCGTTAAAGTCAAACATACGGCGTAGCGTCGTTTCGGTCATCATAATGCGTACCGATGAAGAATCGAGACGTACGACCGTAGCATAGTTCAGCATGAAAACACTGACGATTAGCGATCCAACGCTTATAAAATTATCTTTGTATTCATTTCGAAACAGCTTATAAATATTTCCTCGCTGCTCGTAGAGACTCTTCCACGTTTCGAGAGACAGCGATAGTTCGTGTCCGCGATGATCTCCAAGGACGATCTCCACGTAACTCGGTGGGCCAACGATTCCAATTTCCAAAAATTTGTAGCCCGTATTCGTCAGATCGTAACGTCTGCTCAGTAAACGCACTGCACGATGCTCCGTACTGTGTACATACATAATATTAAAAAACGTTTCTTTTATGTATAGAACGTTGGAACTTACATGTTATATTCCTTCTTCACATCGTATGATGCACTGTTCTCTTTAGCGTACATTTTTTTCGACCGTTCGTACAAGCGGGTATCGTAAGACTGATTGCATCCGTGTAAATGGTACTTCTGGAATCGATGAGAGAAGATAGGTTCTCCCCCCTCTTTTCCAAAAATTTCGAACATGTTGCGACACGTTTTATCAAGTCTTTCTACGTATTTTCTTTGTCACGAATTTATACATACGTTTATACATACGTTTATACACACGTACATACATACGTTTATACATATGTTTATACATATGTTTATACATACGTTTATACATACGTTTATACATACATACGTTTATACATACGTTTATACACACATACGTACGTTTATACATACATTTATACATACGTACATATGTTTATACACACATACGTTTATACATATGTTTATACATTACAAAGGAAGGGAAAAGAAATACATAATAAATATGTTAATGTATTTTTATTTAAAAAATTCTTTTGCAACCACCAGTTATATATTTTCAAAACATTTTGTAACGCACAATTCTTAACATGCTGTCCACATCGTATAATATTAGTAACATCTAGATTAGATAAAGATTCCGTGTCTTCGTAAACTGCATCCAGGGTCTCAATGTAAATGCGTTCTCGCTCATCGTCCAAAAGTTCCACAGCCACGTTCGTTTTTCCCTTAACGTACACGATAGCATCATCTTCAAATACAGCTGCTGTGATCAAACGTTTCGCCTCGTTGTACGGGATCGTCCCGTCCTCCCATTGCTATCCATGGTGATAAGCAATCAACCAGGAGGCGCAAAACCTGTCGGATCTTGTCAAAAGTTTCCATAGCACGGGACTCGTAAAAATGTAATGCGTGAGAACAGTCCCCTGTTTCAGCACCGCCACTTCCTTCACGATAAATTTCTTATTAATGATGAATCCTTGCAGATCCACGAACGTTGACATGAGCATGTTGTCGAGAAGACTGCAGTCGATTGCGGTCGTACCGTAGATCTTATCGTGTTAGAGGTACACTTAGGTGATTTTGCGCACAACGTTGGTCAATGGATTATACTGAATCACGCGATCGTGTATGAGACAATAGGCTGTTGTATTTGCAGGTACATCCTCTTTACATTCAAAGTCTAATCGCACGTCCACGGTGCCACTCTTGATTGATTCGTTCTGTCGAGAGCAATCGATGATCACGAATGGACCATAACGTAAAAAAGTTGTAAAGATGAGACTCGGCTCGAGATATTCGTATCCGTAGTAGCCCTTGCAGAAACGCGCGTACAATTCGTACAGAATCGCACATCTGTTTTTGTCAAAATCCAGATTCAAGTCATCGTACGGATAACATTCCGAATTCAGGTAAAGTTTCGCATTGGTTAATTTGCAGTCGTCGAATCGACTTATATCCTCGGACATGATGTTTTTTCGACCTGTTTGCATAGCGAAAATGACGTAGCGCGGCTTCTCGAGCTGAGTAGCCGTCTTGATGGCCGACGAATGCTTGGTTGTACTCTGCAAGAGTAGAAATTCGTACAAATCCCACGAGCGAAAAGCCATGCTCAAATATCGTCCGCTCAAAGCGCGCAGCATCGACAGCTTATTTATCTCGCTCAATAACACATGCGGCATTCGCCACTGTACTTTGAATAATTCGAGCGTTGGCTCTACCGCCGGATCTCTCGTCAGACAATTGTTGTCGTTGCGCTATTAAAATCAACTCGTAACGAGCGTTAATCACCACGCGTTTGTAATCTTCACAAAATCCCAGCAGTACGTAGAGCGGTACACAGAAATTAAAATATCCGGCTGCAATAGTCTGCGCATCCCAGCCAGCATTCCGTAGAATCACGCTTCTGTCGGATGACACTGTTACATAGTTTTTGAGCGTGCTAGTTATACCCACATTTCTATTACGATCAATCTCCACACCATTGAGTTCATAGTCATATGACGAATCTCATCGAATATGAACGCGACACAATTATTTGCCAATGCCACATGAGCATCCTGGACAGCTTTGTTCTTCGTCAGTTTTCCCTCGACATATAGAAAGCTTTCGTACGGCAGTGTGTACAGATCCTGTTGCTGTATAGGTATTCTTATTTCGTCACTGTACCCGAATGTTGTATTAGCGAATGGATTGTATGTGTGAATCTCAATCTTGACGATGCGATCGTCAAAGATCGGCTCATCTTTAATGTTTAAGATATCAGTCATCTTAAAAGTTGCGCACCACGAATCCCAAAGATTGTAAAAATTTAACGTTCGACACACTGAGCTTCTTCTTGCTGACGCAGTTGGATGAGCGAGCGTTATCGAGCGGTGATGTTACCAGCTTTGTAAAGAATGCGTTATCTCTCTGCGTGCGCTCCGCTCCGTTCAATACGAGCATCTCACGCTCGCTGTCGCTGTCGCACGTGCAATCTGACGGTGATCTCGTCTCCGCGAAAATCGAGCAATCGTCCGTTCTGGTCGACGACGCGTATCGTTAGATCCGTAATGTTCCGTACCGTGATCGGCAGGTAAATGATCTGCGTCGGTCTCTCCGATATCTTATATCCTGGTGGCACGCTCGGCGAAAATTCGTGTATCGTGTGCGCGCTTTTGCCGTTGCTGTACGCGCCCGCGGTCATGTTACACTCTACGCGGATAACGTTTACGTTCATTATGTTGATCGACATGTTCGATTCGTGCCATCTTCGCGGTCGCAGCATATGCTTCGACGAGAATCCCAGCAGCGATCCAATGCTGTTGGGCTTGCCAAAGTTTATTCTGTATGCACATTTAATCTCGCATCTCATCGTGTTGTAGTTTACGCGGAGCGTAATCGGGTATTCTCCACCCTCGCAATTATCATCATCAGTGTCATTGTTGTTGATGTTGTTGTTGCTATTGTTGTTGTTGTTATTGTTGTTGTTGTTGTCACCATGCACTACGTCAACGGTTTCAAGTGCGTTGCGGTGCAAACGTCTCCGTAAAATCATACGTTTCAAAAATTCATTTATGTCTCGCACTTCGTACGAATCTTCGGGAATTGTAATTTCTGCGTCTTTGCCAAAATAAAATTTATTGTTCGATTCGTTTACATTCGGTATCGTGTGATAAGTCTCAAAAATCATCAGACCGAGCTCGTAATCGCCGTCACTCAAATCTATGGAGGGAAAGTAGTTCGCCGCGAGGACGGTGCTCTTCCCGCTCAGCGTAAGTGTCAGCGACATGACAGAAAAAGCGTTCGACTAATACTGAGATTTTACAGCACCTCGTCGAGCTTTTTAAATTCACGCGCGTCTACCGTTTGTAGAAACTGCAAACACATTTGACCGCAGAAGCTTTGATTGTACGTCTGATAGGATGTACGATTGTACTCTATCGTCGTAGCACCGTTCTCGAAATATCGCACTAGTTCCTTGGGCGGTCGAAGATTACCGAAACTGTCAAAGTATATGACGTGGTTATTCCTCTTGGCGTATGCTACCCAGTGAGTACCCGGCCCGGTCGCATCGTCCAGATTCACGATACCGCTTTCGTTTCGGTGCACCCCGCTCATCGGTAAAGCGTTACGCATGAAGAAAACACACCGCACCTCTAAAGTACGATACGCGCATACGTCTCGCGAGCACGTCCAATTGCACGTTGGTAGTTGCACCCGAGGGCATTTTTATCGTCTTTTTGGCGTTTTCTTTTCTTCGCTGCTACACCCTGTCCGCGTTTATAGGGGCCGAGATATAGTCCGCGTCCATATTTGTACGGAGCGAGATACAGACCGCGGCCCTGTTCCATCGCGCAGTCGTGACGTTGCAGCTCCTCGAGCTATCGTTTACCGCTTTCGCCACGCTGGCCGCTCCACTAATCAAGGACCCGAGCGCGCCCAACATTGGTAGAAAAGGTAACGCATCACCTCGTTTTGCCGTTGGAAGTATCCGCTTTTCGTTGTCTTCTTCCTCGTTGTCATCTTCTTTTTTGATTTCATGCCCATGCCGATCTTGGTCTTGGCTTTCATCGCTGCCCAAACGGCAGCAGCCGCAGCTCTCTCGCTCAGAGCCGAATCTCTCGCGGTGACACGTTTCCGCGCCTCCTTGGCGAGTACTTTGTCTGCCGCGTGTCTATCGGTGAGATCGTTGCTCCGAGAATATGCAATGTCGTGTTCTCGGCACGCCGCGTCCAGCGGATTTATGCCCACGTCACCTCTGGCTAATCGCTTCGTAAGCTGAGTGCCCGGGCCGCAAAACTGGTAGCCCGGAATATGTAACTCGAAAGGAAGCGCGTTTATCGTTCGATTCAACAGACTGCCGACGCTGACATTCGTTACAGTCCTTTATCTTAGGTGCGGGACTGTCGATGTGCGTTCTCTGCCACGGCTGATTGTAGTGCTCGTCGCAGCGACGATACGTTTGAACCTCCGAATCCGCCTTCACGTATTCCGGGAGCTTATCCCACACGTAGTCGATATAGTCACCGTACGCGTAAGAGTACAACCTTCGGTATATACTGCAGCTGCTCAGCGTTCAAGTCCTGAATGTCGAAAGGATGACACAGCACGAGATACATTTTGCTACTGCGCGACTCGTAAATTCGCGCGCCTTTAAATAGTCATTCGAGAGCGCGTAGCCTTAGTGTGAGCATGAAATTCGTGCCGCAACCGTTGTCGATACGCGTCACGAACTGTGACGCGAAATCGCAAATGATGGGAGGCAGCGTGGAGAAGCGCAAGCACGGCGAAATGCTGCCGAGTACTATACGCGTGATCATTTGCGGCCCATCGAATTGTGGTAAAACCAACGTTCTCATAAGCTTACTCGAGAGCCCGAATGACGTGCGTTTCGAAAACGTGTACGTCTACTCGAAATCGTTGCAACAGCCAAAGTATCGATATCTCGAAAATTTGTTTACGTCTATTGACGAAATCGGCTACTTACGTTCTCCAACAACAGCGACATCGTTCCACCGAGCGAGGCGCGTCCAAATTCTATCTTTATCTTTGATGACGTGGCATGTGACAAGCAGGATGCGGTGAGAGAATACTTTTCGATGGGTCGCCACGCGAACGTCGACTGCTTCTATCTCTGTCTGACATACGCGAGGATACCTAAACATCTGATACGTGACAACGCGAACCTGCTGATCCTGTTCAAACAGGACGGTACCAACTTGAAACACGTTTACAACGATCATGTGAATACCGACATGTCGTACGATGAATTTTGCACGTTGTGCCGCGACTGTTGGCAGCAAAAATATGGATTTCTAGTGATAGACAAAGACAGTGGGCTCACAAACGGACGATATAGAAAAGGATTTAACGAGTTCACGATACCGTAACGTGACCAGTCGTTATCGATACTTAGCCAGAGACGAACATGGCGAATGTGCGCGAGCGTGAAAAAATCGCGAGGGAGATCGAGAAGACGAGCGAGTCGATCCGCAAGAAACATCGCGCTCTGAAAACCGATAGAATCGAGAAGGGCATCGCGTTGGACAGACATTTTAATCCTCTTATCGAACCGCTGCGACTTTTCGTCGACAACCCCAGCATGCGTGCTACAAAAAGAGAGTCGCGCGACGAAGATGCAACGTCTGCCTCTAAACGTGAGAGGAAGGAGGAAGAGGAACAAGAGAAGGAGGAGGCAGAAGAAGCGAATGAGACGTTCGAGCGTTCCACGATTCTGCATAAATCCAATGATCGATCGCACGATCGCGCACAGCCGATAACTTCCACACCATGTGTCAAAATCGTACCGACGATAGAGTCGTTGGAGAATGTTTTCGAAACGACGGAAGACTCGCTAGCGACGAAGATTCAAAATCAAACGTCGGAAGGTCGAGGGCGTTACGAGCCGGCTTGGGCCCACTGGGGCAAAAGTATGTCGAGGCTGTCCTGAGGGGAGTGCAAGATAAAGAGAGCGGTATAGATCACGTGTACGGCATTTACCTACACAAGGATGGACTGATGTTTGGCAATAAACGTTTCGACGTGGATGACGCGGACAACATAATTATCAATGGCGTACGATACGCCGGTACACCTGGTCTTTATGAGTTGATTTTCAAGAGAATTCCCGACGATACTCTCTACACGGAAAACGATATGCACAAGTACAAGAGCATGCTGTTGGTGACGAACGCGCACAAACACAAGTACCATTCGCAGGGTCGATTATTGAGCAACAGGGGATACAAGTACAAACACGTAATCGCACCGTTGATGTCGATCACACCCAAGAAACAGAAGAAGAAATCTGGAAAGGGATTACCCATGCAATGATGACATTGAATGACAACACGATCGATTACGAGCACTGGTATGATCCCAATGAGCTGATGGATCGTCTACGATTGCTCGACGCTTCGCACCGAGCAGGCAACAACGCTCACAATAACGAGATGCTGTCGATCATCGAGGAACTTCGCGAAGCTGGTCTTATTATAAATTAAATCGCGTAGCCATGAAACGATTCAGTTGAGTAACATCAGCGAGAAAAAATACATTATTTTCTCGTACTCAGTGTATTACACGTCGAATCATGAAAAAGAAATCTGAGAAAAAGAGAGAGAAAATTAGCTCCGAGAGACGTCAACTCGTTGAGGAATTGCACGCTCGTGCGAGAAGAAATTTTGATTTTGACACGCGAAGGCGTGTCATAGTTCGGGGATACGACGATCTGTGGCAGGCCGTTGAGATGCGTCCGTACTCAGGTTTCAACAGAGGCCACCATTACATACTCACCGTCATCGATGTGTTGAACAAATACGCGTGGGCCGTACCACTCAAGAGCAAGGGTGGAAGCGAGACGGCTAACGCAATCGCTGAGATCGTTCGAGAGAGTAGAAGATGTCCAAAAAATTTACAAACGGATATGGGGAAAGAGTTTTACAACGCCGATGTGCAGAAAATCTTGAAAAAACACAATGTTAATCACTATTCCACGTATTCGACGTTGAAAGCGTCAGTAGTCGAGCGGTTCAATCGCACGCTCAAGAACAACATGTGAAAGATGTTTACGCTCAACGGCAATTATAAATGGGTCGACGAGCTGCCGCGTCTCCTGTCAGATTACAACGCGCGCAAGCATCGCATCATCGGCATGCGACCCGCTGAAGTAACTCCCGCGATCGCCGAAAGACTCTTGGACACGGTGTACAGCGCGATAAAGATCGCGGGTCCTGCAAAATTCAAAATAGGCGATTCGGTACGCGTGAGCAAGTACAAAACGATTTTTGAGAAGGGTTACACGTCAAATTGGACCACCGAAGTGTTTACGATCATTAAGGTGCAGCGTACCAATCCTGTAACCTATTTACTCGAGGATTATTGCGGAAAATCCGTCGCTGGAGCGTTCTACGAGTACGAGTTGCATCGCGCTACTCATCCAGACGTGTATCTCGTGGAGAAAGTACTTCGCAGGAAGGGAGACAAGGTGTACGTCAAGTGGTTTGGATTCGATGGATCACACAATTCATGGATACACAAAAACAATGTTATTTGATAAAAATTTTTGATTCATATATTTTATTTCTACATATAAAAAATATATCAATATAAGTATATAAACTAAGTATATTTTTTATTACTTCCCATTCATCTTCGTTTTGCAGTATACAGATATAAAATACGTATATAAATGTATGATACATGAAAATGAAAATAATAGTAATACATAATAAATGATACTACATAAAACGTAATAGTAATACTTATATAAATGTAAAAAAAAATGCATTACGTGTAAATTATAATGATAATAGTAACATGTACACTGTATGAAAATGTAGAAAAAACATAATAGTGATATAAATATTGATACACACACACACACACACACACACACACACACACACACACATATATATATATATAAAGGTATCCGCCAATGCCCCCACGGTAACGTCGAGTCTGGTACGACGTATCGTTTGTCATCGTATGGACTCAGAGCGATTTTCGATTCGGATATCATGTACACATCGTGCAGTTTAGATCGTATACACGATTGACGACGAGTCATTTCGATCTCTTCATTCAAACACCGCGTGTAATCGTCGAACGTTATCGTTCGCGCTATGTTACCCTTTACGCCTTTCGCTTTTTTAGTTTCTCTCTTGCCGTCCATCCTCACCGCGTACATCTTCGCTCTGAGACCAACGAATTCGGTCATTATCACACCGTTATTTTCGTCTTTCATCACCAGGTACTTTTTTGTTCGCGAGAGGCATACCGTACGCGTTGTCCATCGGATAATCACTCGTGTCGAATCTAGCGATATCACGTTTCATAGTCTCGTAAACGTTCTCGCACTCGACGCTGTATACAAGACTGTCCGTGTCGGTGTACATAATTTTACATTTGTCGCGAAATAGTGGTAACATATACTCGTGATGAAATTCGTACAAGCAGACTTTCGATATGTCGAGTATACACATACCCAAGTAAATCAGCTTGTTGAACTTCACCTCGAGTTTGCGCATTTCGACGGCGATCAAATTTTCCGCAAAGATGCTACGGCTGTGAAAATTCGGTTTCGCAATCATTGCCTCCGCACCGTACCGTCCGTCCCATTTTGTTAATAATTTTACGTCAACGTGGTTGCGCACATTCTCCATAGTTTTATCGAATACCGCGTTGTTCATTAATTTATATAAATTTTTCTCGAAATCATTTTTAGCGTGAATTCTGAAATTTGTATTGAGTTCAATATAATCGCGAAGCCATGGAGATTGCGCGAATTGTAATACTCGATGAATCTTTGTTACGCGAAGACCGTGACGAGTACATTGCTGCAGGTTGCGGTAGTGGATGACGTAACGCTGTTTATCGTATAGCGTCGCTAAAAGTTTAGCCTCGCGCTTGCCGGGCGGCTTATCGCGCGTCGGACAGAACGGCAGGTCAGTGTGCAGATCGTGTAGATGTTGTGGATACTCGAGATCGACTTCGAGAATGTAACCGATGGATGAATCCAGAGCAATCGCACGTCAAAATTCGCAGCGTCTTCGACCCATCGAAATTCGGCGTATGGCAATGGTTGACACATCGCCCATCCGTATAAATTGTTAACATCGTAGTACATCAAGTACGACGATGGTTTCGATGAGTCGTACGAACGCATGTACTTGTTATTAGCCTGTGCGTATCTACCGGAACATTGACTGAGACCACCGCGTATACCGCGCTCGATGAACATGACCATATCGATGTCGGTAAGTAACTCGAATCTTATACGCGTATGTTTTAGCATCGCATCCCACGTGAAACCAGGCAATGTATAGTAATGCGCAGGATCGAGACCGTAACTCGCGATACAACTTTCGAGGAAATTTTCGAAAATGTCGGCCAATAACAAGACATCAGTTTTCAAGTACAGATCACTGTACTCGCCGAGTGTTTGAATGGAGAATCGCTTCCAGATGTTCGCGGCGTGAGCGTAATCGCTCTCGGATACTGTATCGCCTGTCAACGAACTGAAAAATAATTCGCGCGGTGGTAAGCGCGTGTCCTGCAATTTTTCGACGCGATCAATGTACTCGTACGGAAAGACACCTTTTCGTGTGAGTAATTCAAATTCTTCATCTGATAATGTTGGAAATTCGGAACGTACAATTTTTAATTTGTCTCTGCTTAAAAACGTCAATTTATCGAGGCTTGCGTTTAGAAATTTTAAAGAATCGATAAATCGTAATTTTATGCAATTTTTCCGAAAATTCTTTTCATTTGTGTCTTTGGTGCTATCGACATTTTTAGTGAATGAAATATATTTTTCTTTAGTTATCGATAGTATATTTACATGTCCTTCGAACGCGGTAGCAATTTCTTTAATTATAAAATGCTCGTCGTAGCCTGATAAATTGTGAAAAATGATCGGAATATAAAATGAATTTTTATAATTTAAATTACAATTTGCATGCGCTGGACCATTGAATCTACCGGTGAGATGACAATGATCGCGGACCCGCGTATCGTCCGGCGCGAACGGTTTCTCGCAAATATGGCAACGCGTCGCGCTACGGTACGCCTCCAATTGTTCTTTCGACAACGTTTCCATGGGTACGTTGGCGGATACTATATTTTTAACTTGATGCGCCAAATCATTGAGTTGTCGCGCGAACCACGTTATGCAATCTTCATCGCGACGGAACCGATACAATGATAACGCGTCGTTGTACGAACATCGCACGTAGTATCCTATACTAAATACCTCGTGCTATTGATGCGTGTACGACGACGACGATGCATTTTCCTTTTCAAGTTCCATCTTCCGTAGAACGCACTCCAAATCAGCGTAGACGATGAATGGGGCGCTCTGCTTATTGCAGTGGTTCTCAAATTCGAGCCACTTGTCGTCCACGCTCGGCAGTTTGATAGCGAAGTCGTTCATCTTTTCGCAGTCCATTACGTGCGACTGCAATTTTTCGTTGGTATTAAAGTAGTGCAAGCATCTGAAAAAAGAAAAAATTATAACTATTACCATTATTTTATTAATGAGACGGAAAATTATAATAATTTTTCATGTATATTTACCGATCGCAGAAAATTTTCTTGTTCTTTTTTCTACTAATCTGCGAACTCACGAGACGGGATAAGTTTTTTATCCACGCAAAATGTCCAATACCATCGTTGTGTGGATCTTGCACGTACAGCATGTTGACGTGTTTCTCCTTCTTTTCATTGGTGAGTCGCAGAGGAAGGACCTGTTTATTCTCGATGCCGTACACGTTGATCGACACCGCGTTCAACCGTTCGAATTTATAAATATCCTTTAAAGTCATCGGAAACTCAATGTTTGCGAGATTTAGTACTGTTGTATAATGCGGATATGACGATTCCCGATTTACATATCTTTCTGCAGGGTACAGAGCGGCGACTACCGTCCACGCGAAACATGCATTGTCTGCCGAATAAACACTGATCATCGCCCGTTTCGTCGCTATTTCTCGTGGCACTTCGATGTGACATCCCGCGTGCATTGGATTATGTTTATTCACATTCACTATCAAATTGAGGATTCGCGACAATGCCCACCCGCTGTCGCGTTCCTGGAATTCTTCGAGCGATGCTAGGATAGGCTCGACGATGTGTCGCTCGTACCACTCGTGCATATCGGTGCAACGATATATCTCGCTGTTCTTTGTAATTATGCTCTTATTGGCACGTTTATCCTTCGTCGCAAACTCGCCATTGAACGCAGTATTCACTTTTGCGCTACCGTGTCTTTCTACTGCGCCTCGCACACGCTCGAACACTATTTCCTTCGCGTCTTCCAAAAACCGTCGCGGCTCAATGTGATTAGAGTTTATCACATCATTTACCTGTCGATACACGGTTTTCAAACGCGGCGTCGATCTCTCACCAGATGAGAGATCTTTCGTCGCGATTCACGTACTTGCCACTCGCGTAGTCGCCACCAATGTGCACGAAACGTTGCTCCAATTGCACTTTTGCACTCGCGAGTCGTGCGATCCTCGCCACCATGGATTGTCTGTGTCCAACGGCGAGACGCGGACGCTTGGCACGACAAAGTTCTTCAAGCTGCTCGATGCACTCGTCGCATCGTTGCAGCCACGCGAAATATTCCACCAGAGTAGCGACCCGGCCGCACTGTTCCAACAATTCGCGTACTCGCTCGTGATTTTCCATGTCTTTTTTTACAGTCTTTAGATCACACTCTTCTACGGAGCACTTGCATGTGATTCATTCACAATACTATTCGCAATAGTTTTTTCAATGTGTGCACTGTGGGCACTTGTTGCATGGAAATATAAGGTATGTTGATAGTCTGCAATTTGTGCAAGACTGACCACTTAGCGCGTAAATATGTCCAACATCGTGCTTCCTTATGAGATACAATCCTGCGATATCATTCAAACGTATCATGCATTCTGCACATATACGTAAAGCACCATCCGTCGTTGTATAATAATAATGGATTATACAATGTTTTGTACGGCTGTTCAGTGCACGGATTTCTGATGATGACACAAACCTTTGTACATAATCTGTATCAATCTCGCTCAAATCGCTAGTATAGCCAGCGTCGTCCGATAATGTTTCTTCGTCGGAATCGATCTCTTGATCCATTAGTTCTTCGAAGTTCACTTTTTCGAGTACTTCGAACACTTCGTCTCTGATATGTGCGAACTGTTCCGGATCTGCGTTTCGAACATACTGGACTGCGTTGGCTATGTTCGCATGGTTAGCCATATTATGCTTATCAATAACTGAAGCATCAGTAACTGAAGCGACTGATTCCTTAGTCTTCCAGGACACCACTGTGGTACATCGAACACTTATGCACTTTTATATATTTCATTATGTCCAATGGACTCCAAAATTTCTCCGTTTCATGAAAATATCAACAAAAAAAGGAAAAAAAACAATCGTTAGTACAAAGCACGAACATAAACCTCAAACTTTAACGATCACTGATCTGTGAGTGATAATATTCAAGAAACTTGCCATTAGAAAAATCTTTCCAACGATATTGGAAACATAAACAAAAAAACATAGATCCTCAGAATCGTCAGATCTACGACAAAATTTATGAAAAAGATTACAAATCATGTAGAAAAAATCCTATTTACATAGGATCCACATTTAGATTTTGTATTTACTGAACTGATCGTGTATAAATAAAGACTCATATTTTCACTGTATCATACAAAAGAAACTCGTACTCTATTAATTCTTCCATCCTTTCTTCACTCATAGCACGCGCGCTCTATCTTTCTCTAACATGCAAGCCTTTATTATCGATGCATTTTTAAAGAAAAATATGTCATGGTCAAATTCAAACCTTTATTATCAATGCATTTTTTAAAGAAAAACATGGTCAAATTTTGATAACAAAAAAAAGAGCCCCTATTGTGTAGGAGCCCTATTGTGTAGGAGCCTAGACCTTTCCCCCTCTTTCCCCCGCGTTAGGTATTCCCCGCGCCTACAAGTACTTCTCCGCACCCCGCATTCCCCTCTAGCCCCATGGGTTAGAACCCGCCTTATATACCTACTAAATAAATAATGTTATTAATGAACATATTACTCAAAATATATTTTTTAAAATTATAGAAATGATATGTGTACTTCAGTGTGCTCGGAATGAGTTACACATTTCGAGCCAATTTCTGAAGTGCTTTTTCCTTTACAACCGCTCAACAGTCGACTGAAGAAGTCGCTGAACCGCTGGACCGCACGCGGACGTGCATCTCAGGAGCGTTACAGTATAAGAAACATGCTGCTACCATACCTTCCAGCATGAAAATTATCATGAAAATATTTTCCTTCCTACATAATTGTTATTTTCTTAATAATAGTGATTGAACATCATATTAATAAGTAAATACATTTTACTGAATATAATGTACTTTTAAAATATTACTTTATTATTTTTATGATACATTCGGTTTTCTTTCAAAGAACTACTGACCACGCTTACCACGCACTGTGCCACAAAATATAATATCTTTTAATATAGAATACTGATAATATCAATTTAAAGCTAATAAGAGTCAATACAGAACGATATGCGTAATTTTAAACTGAAATGATGACTTAACTCCAATAATTCCGCGATGTCTTCTTTATTCAACAAATGTGAATAAAAAAGGCATGTTGAATAAAGAAGACATCACAGAAGACTAAGGAAAGTAAATTATTAATAATTTGCTGGAAGGTACA
Source organism: Acromyrmex echinatior (assembly GCF_024713525.1). Classification (NCBI taxonomy): domain Eukaryota; kingdom Metazoa; phylum Arthropoda; class Insecta; order Hymenoptera; family Formicidae; genus Acromyrmex; species Acromyrmex echinatior. The sequence goes on from NC_141861.1 coordinate 10,560,821, forward strand.
GTCGCAGCATATTTCTTAGTGCAACGCTCCTGAGATACACATCCGCGCGCGATCCAATGCGGCTCAGCTGTCGAGCATTGAGCGGCGGCGGTGAGAAGAAAGGAGGCGACGCTTCAAAAGTCGGCCCAAAATTTAACATGTACTCCAATAACTATAGGAAGAATACCGAATCACTTCAATAGATAAATAAAAAATTATTTGTATATTGTATATAAAAGCACATACTAGCTTGATCAAAAAGTTTCCGGAATTCATTCAGAAAATTCAAAATACAAGTTTATTCATCAAAAGTGATATTGTCCCCTTCAAAGTACTCTCCAGCAACTGCAACGCACTTATGCCAGCGCTTGATCCAGCTCTCGAAACATTTCTGGAACTCTATTATTAGTATAGCCATCAGAGCCGTCTTCGATTTTTCCATTACCTCCTTTCGGCTGTTAAAACGCGTTCCCCGCTGTGGTTTTTTGACTCGATCGAACAGAAAAAAATCGCAGGGAGCCATATCGGGTGATTTCGATGACTGTTGGATGGTATTCGTTTTGTTCTTGACCAAAAATTCACGGATAATGATGGCACTGTGCGACGGTGCGTTATCATGGTGCAAAATCCACGAGTTGTTTACTCACAAATCCTTTCTTTTTTGGCGAATTGCTTCACGCAAACGTCTCATAACGCCCAAATAATACTCCTTATTAACTGTCTGACCTTCTGACAAAAATTCGTGATGTACAATACCGTTGTAATCCATGAAAACCGTGAGCATTGCTTTCTTTTTCGACTGAAAACGACGTGGTTTTTTTGGTCTTGGCTCATTTGGAGCTCTCCATTCACTCGCCTGATGTCTGGATTGCGTGTCGTACTCATAAACCCACGTCTCGTCTCCAGTAATGATGCGTTTGATGAATGTTGGGTCGGATTCAGTCTTGGAAATCATGTCTTTGGCGATGTCAACGCGGTCCCTTTTTTGCATGAAATTCAGTTCCTTCGGGACCAACTTTGCAGCAACACGGCGCAAACCCAAATCATTAACTACAATGTCCTGAACGGATCCATAAGCAATGTTTAAGTCCTCTGCCAGCTCTCTGATAGTTAATTTGCGGTTATTGGCCAACATTTCTCTCATTTTATTGATGTTTTCGTCGGTTTTCGATGTCGACGGCCTGCCACTACGTTCGTCATCCTCGACGGATTCACGACCACTTCTGAAGCGTTCATGCCACTCGTAAACGGTTGTTTTCTTTAGAACATCACTGCCGAAACAGTTTCCCAACATTTCCAAGGTTTTCGCACCATTGAATCCATTTTTAACGCAAAATTTGGGAACTACAGTATAAGACAACAAAAAACGCAAAAAAGAGAATATTGCCATGAATAAAAAAACGATACAAAAAACAAATGGTTATAAAACGAAAAGTGTTACAAAGACTATATGCTCCAACCGGTTTTCGGCCAAGATATGGCGTAATGTAATTTTTTTAGAAACAACATTTATTAATCATTTTAAATAAATATGACCAAGTTTTATAATTAATCGATTGAGTGCCAACATCTGGCTGTTATCGAAATCGATTGAAATGCAATATCTTCCTCCCTTGATAAAAGAGCTTTGATTGTTTATTCTTTTTTGAGAGAGGACAATCGAACATGTTTGTGCAATATTTTCAAGGTTAGTAGAAGTGTAAATGTAAGTAAAACTCGATAGAATTGTATTTTCATAAATTTTTATGAGGGTAAGCATGTCTAAGATAAGTACATAAAGATTGGTCGCGATAGAAATGATTGATATTAATTTCGAACGCCGACATCTGGCTGCTATTAAAAATCAGTAATTATGTTTTTACGTATGTATATGAGACAAAAGGAATTGAAACACTTTAAGTGAAATTTTAGAATTTTAAAATTTCTTAAGTTTATGAGGATATAATTTTGAAGCATTCCTAAAAAAAAAATAGGAAAAACGATTCAACCTACTCTGGTCGAAGAGAAGAGTTACATTATGAATTTGGGTCTCGAAGTGTACAGTCTAGAAGCGAGCTTTCTTAAAGTCATATAGTATACCGATGGAAAATATAATGCATACTATATTGTTCATATACTAGAAGAAAACTTGGATATCGTCGACGAAGTATTCGAAGATGCGAATTTTGAGGTAATAATGGACAATGATATGGACACATTATCGGAGGATGATTGTAATAGTGATCAAAGTAAGGATCAGAGTGAAGACACTAAGAGCAAAATAGTATATCCTAAGGAAGTAATAACAATGAAACAGTGCTGACGCAACAATGAATGATATATTTTTATTATATAACTGGTCGTCAATTTTGTGCACATCGTGTATGACGGACATCGTACGTATGTACAACATTCGTAAGCATGTTATTAGATCGCATGCAGCCATAGATGGCAAACACTGTTCGGAGTGCAGAAGTCCGTGTTATATATTATTTTCATGTAATATGTGTTTTATTTGTACAAAGTAAAAAAGACTTGAACTGGACAAGTATATAAAACATTCTATATAGGCATATATATAGACAGAGTATAAAGTTTTTTTTTATTCAATCGTAAACTTCAGTTACGAACGTTAAGACATGGACAAAAAAAGACTATATACGTCGGAAATCGATCAAGCGCAAGGGTTACCGTCCCTTGTCATCATATCCGTCAAGTCCGCCATCGTCGAAGAAGAAAGCGAAATATTGGGAATGTCTTGGAGAAAAAGCATTAAAGTCGCCAATGGCATCAATGCAGGCAAAATATAAATTAAACGGTATGTATCTTCTTTGTTTACAAATGCGTTTATGGTGACTAATGTTAATGCATTTTATTCTCTGGTAAAAGCGAAGTCAAATCAATAAGTTTTTTTGTTCTCTTTTTCCAGAAAGCGCTGCTATTGATGCTCAAGCCACCAAACGCCACTGATCTTAGCTGATGTCTCGAACAACTAAACACCACTGATGTTCGAGCCATTGATACCTGCGTTATTGCTCGATGCCCAATTGCATTTTTAAAAATATTTTTTAATACTACATATAAATTAATGTAACAATAAATAATAATAAATTTTGTATTTTTTAATCCCTGTTTGTTTCTTTCATTTTTCCATGTACTTGATCCATTACAGTGATTCTATATTGTTCTTGATATTATAGCTATTTTCTATTTAGTAATTTCTTATTTATATGTACAATCAAAAAGATCCCTTCTGTACAAAAAATAGAAGAGACATATTCCAGCCATATATTCCATAACATAAGCCATATATTCCGCACATATTCCAACTCCCTATTTTATATATATGTGAAGAAATTACATCATAATTTTAGATTAAAATTTTTTTTATTTGTATTTCTCTCACAATTTTTTTTTACATAATTTTTTCTTACGCACAAAAAACTACAGCTGACAGTTCGCAGTCGAGGAGTTGATTTTTATCAAAGTAATCGCTAGCGCATATTATATTTGGTACATCTTTAGTGTCTGTTACGGTGGATGCGACATTCGAGAATCGTGTAAACTTTGCATCGATTTTCTTGACAATAACAACCAATTGATCGAATGTTAATTCAATGCATTGATCTAAGTTGAACATAAACAATATTGTTGATTCAATTATCATTAAACGTCGGATGATTCCAAGCATACAATTTTAGCATTTTCAATTGTACTGAATCGCACAGTCAGCGGCCCAACGCTAATAGAATTATCCTTGTGATGATTCCGACAGTTTTGAATGTTCCAATGTTGTTCATAGAGTTCTTCCTATGTTTCGATAGATAGTCTTAATTCATTTCCACGATTATCTACTATGATTATCGCAATCTCCACGTAGAATGGTGGGTCAACGTTGATACCAATTTCTAGAAATTTGTATCCCGTACGTGTCAATGCGTATTTTCTGCATAGTACGCAAGAACTCACGCGAACCGCACAATGCATGGGCGCGCTGTAAAAAATATAAAAGAAATATGAAAACATTAATTAAATAATTAATTTGAAAAGTAGAGAATTCTTAAACTTACTTGGCACATTTTTTCATAAATGATGAAATTTCATCATTATTCTGAAGTGAAACATAATAATTTTTTTTCGTATGTTGCTTCCTACAGCGGAGTACATTGCTGTTGTTGCTGCTGCTGCCGTTGTTGAACCTTTCGTACAAGCGACTAAAGCAATACTAAACGTGTAAAAATTGCATACAGCTCTAACTACAAACAAATTGCGAGGGAAGGGTTAATTTTTACAAAAAAGTAGAGTAGATAGGTGGGTTTTGAAGAACTATGTGTTAGTGAGTATATGAGGCGTGCGTGCGTGCGTGCGTGCGTGCGTGCGTGCGAGGGGTGCCACACAAAATACGACGGAGGAGAGTGCGTTCTTCTTCCTGTTGCGCTTTCCCACGTTTTCTTCTCGTACGCGATTTAATTAAATAGATGTGATATTTAATGATATGATTTAATTATGATAATATTTTTTATGAATATAATATAACATATTAGCTATTATAATAATATATTTATTAATGCAATACAAAATTGCCAAGCGCACTTCAACTAATTCACTATTAAATCGTACTACTACTATTATTACGAGGGCAAGTCAATAAGTTCTTAGAAAATTTGACAGAGGTCACTCGCAGTGTCATGTCACATTACTTTTTGACAAGTAGCATCTTTCAGCTGATTACTGTCAAATTTTGAGAGGAATTCATCGCGTTGTTTCATTTTTGTAGACGATTAAAGCGAACAATCTTTGTATTTTTTGCAAAATGGGAAAAAACGAGTTTCGTGCAAAACATCTACATATGAAAGGTTTAACGCCGAAAGAAATCAAAGTTAGATAACGTTCGTTGCACATCTACATCAGCATTTGCGATTGTATACAATTGGGCGAATGAATTTAAACGTGCATCCACATGTGATGCACTTCGTTCGGGATGTCCAATTAAGGCTGCTACGCCAGAAATCATCGATAAAGTCTACGATATTGTTTTGACTGATCGACAAATGAAAGTGCGCGAGCTTATTGAGGCCACAGGCATATCACATGGCACAGTGATTTCAATTTTGCACGAATAATTGAGTATGAAAAAGCTATCGGCAAGATGGGTGCCGCGTTTTGCTCACTGTGAAGCGTGACCGTGTGACGCTTTCAAAACAATGTTTAGAGTAATCCAAATGAATTTCTGCGTCGATTCATTACTGTGGACGAAACATGGATCCATTACTTCACACCGAAGACGAAGGAACAGTCAAAACAATGGACTTTACCGAGTGAACCAGCTCCGAAGAAGGCGAAGACCGTGAAGTCGGCCGAAAAGATGATGGCCACAGTTTTTTGGGATACACGTAGTATAATTCATATCGATGACCTTTCGTCGAAGCAAAACGATAAATGGCAATTACTACGCAGTCTTATTGGACTGCTTCAACAACATTTTAAAGAAAAAAATGTCCCCATTTGGCGAAGAAGAAAGTGCTCTTCCATCAAGAAAATGCACGGGTTCATACGTGCCCGGCACCGATATCCAAATTCAACGAATTCCGCTATGAATTGCTTCTCCATCCATCATATGTATTTGCTAGATTTAGCCCCCTGCGACTATTTCCTGTTTCCGAACCTGAAGAAATGGTTCGGAGAAAAGAGATTCACCACTAGAGAGCAGCTCATCGCCGAAACAGAGGCTTATTTTAGGAGGCTTATTTTTATGAAGGGTTGGACAAATCATATTATTCGGACGGCTTGAAAAAATTGGAGAAATCGTTGGATCAATTGTATTGAACTGAAAGGAGACTATGTTGATAAATAAAAATGAATAAAAAAAAATGTTTTTCTGAAAACTTATTGACTTGCCTCGTACTACTATTGCTATTCAACTATTATTAACTACAAGGAAAGGAAAGGGGAAAGAATTTTAAAACATATTTTAAGAAAATCTCATATTTTATTTTAAACTTGATATATTCCTTTTTGGCATTGCGACCACCAATTATATAATTTACTAAATACATTCTGTAATGCACAATTCTTAACATGTTTTACATCGCATAGTATTAGGAATCTAGGTTATTCAAAGAATCGATATCTTCGTAATCAGCATCTAGGGTCTCAATGATCAAATCGCTATCGAGTATATCCACCAATCATTCGCGTTTTCACATCCTTTGACGTATACGAGAGCCTTAATGTCGTCATCTTCTTCCGCACCAATTACAGCCATCGTAATCAGGTGTTTCACCATGCTGTATGGGATCATCCCGTCTTCCGATCACAATCCATGGTGATAAGCACTCAGTCAGAAAGCACGATACTTTTCGGATTTTCTCAAGAAATTCCTTGGCATAAAACACGTAAAAATGTAGTGAGAGGGAATCCTCCTTTTTTCAACACCGCCACTTTCTTCATAATAAATTTCTTTCCAACGATAAATTCTTGCAGATCCACAAATATTGGTACGGTTATGGCAAACGATTTTTCGAAACTGTAATCCATTTCGATGAATCGAATATATTTTATAACGTGTCGGAGAATGCACTTAGGTGATTTTGCGCACAACGTTGGTTAATGGATTATTCTGACGCGTGATGACCACGCGATCGTGTATGCTGTAATATTTGCAGGCACATTCTCCTTGCAGTCAAATTCTATGCATACATCCACAGTGGCGCTCTTGACAAATTCATTTTGTCGCGAGCAGTCAATGATTGTAAAAGATCAATCGACAAACGAGAGCACGTTGAGTAGCATTTCGAAGCAGTCGATTCCGTATAATATGTTTTAAGCGCGCGTATATATTAGGAGTTTGCATTAAAAGCCGCTGTTCACGTTTAGATGGCAGTAGCTGCGTATGCTATGGTCAGAGACATCTGCTACTTATATCATTTTGAAGTGTGAACATTTCCTACTAAAATTCAGTCAACAGACGTCCTTGGTCACATATGTGCTTTTCTATAACCGAATTAAAATGGAACGTGATAAGTTGTTTTTCCGATGTGTACTTCTATTTTGATTTGAAAAAAAGTGCAGCTGAAACTCATCGATTGCTTGCGGAAATTTATGGTGAATCTGCTCCATCGGAAACAGTATGTAGAAACTGGTTTCGACGATTCAAAAGTGATGATTGTGACGTTCACGACAAACAACGAACAGGTCAACTGAAAAAATTCGAAGATGAACAACTGCAAGCTCTATTGGAAAAAAATCCAACTCAAACACTCAAAGAATTGTCTCAACAACTCAACAAAGTCGATAAATCAACCATTTTACGACGTTTACAAGCTATGGGAAAGATTCAGAAAGAAGGAAAATGGCAGCCACATGAATTGACCGAAAATGCCAACCGTTTAAACATCTCAATTTCTTTGCTTGCAAAGCATAACAAGAAGAGTTTCTTGTGGCGTATCGTGACCGGTGATGAAAAATGGATCTTTTTCAACAACCCAAAACGCAAAAAATCATGGGTTGATCCTGGCCAACCATCAATATCAATTCCAAAGCGAAATATCCACGGTCCCAAAGCAATGCTCTGTATTTGGTGGGATATGGAGGGTGTCGTGTATTATGAGCTGCTTAAACCGAACGAAACAATCACCGCCGAGCGTTATCGACAACAATTGGAACGTTTGAATGATAATTTGATGCAAAAACGACCATCAATTGCATCAAATCGTCGAAAGGTGATTTTCCTCCATGATAACGCTCGGCCGCATATTGCTATAGCCGTGAAACAAACACTGATGGATCTCGAATGGGAGGTTGTCCCGCACCCAGCGTATTCTCCGGACTTAGCACCAAGCGATTATCATCTGTTTCGATCGATGCAACATGCTCTGGAAGATACACACTTCCATAATTATAGCGAAGTCGAAAATTGGGTTGCTGAATGGATTGATTCAAAAGACAGACCATTCTTTCGTCGTGGAATTCAACTTCTGCCTGAAAAGTGGCAAAAAGTCATAGCTTCCGAGGGAAAATACTTTGATTGAGGTATTCATATATTTTGTTATTGAAATAAGTGCTCAAATACAAAGAAAAAACAGTAACTTTTAAACAACCCCCTAATATCAAACAGGATGGCATATCTCTTTTTATCAAAAATCTAAATTCAAATCATCGTATGAATAAAAATCTGAATTTAGATAGAGTTTCACGTTACTTATTGTAAATTACAAGCATCGATCACGCTTGCATCTTGTAATATATTCTTTCGACTAGTCTATAGAGCAAAGATAACGTATTGTGGCTTCTCGAGCTGAGTAGCCGTTTTGATGGCCCATGAATGTTTGGTTGTATTATATAACAGAGGATATTCGTACAAATTCTATGAGCGGAAACTCATGCTCAGATAACAACCGCTTTCTAATGCTCGTAGTATCGACAGCTTATTTATTTCGCTCAATAACACGTGCGGCATTCGCCACTGCACTTTGAACAACTCAAGCGGCGGGTTTATCGCCGGATCTCCAATCAGACAATTGTTGCTATTGCACGATCTTATCAATATTAACTCGTGACAAGCGTTGACGACCACTCGTTTGTAATCCTCGCAAAAGCTCAACAGCATATTGAGCGATACGCAAAAATTAAAGTATCCGTCCTCTGTGTCGGATCTAGTGTTCCATCCAGTGTTCAGCGCAATCAAAGATTTGTCATACGTCAGCAACACGTAGTTCTTAATGGTATTGGTAATTCTGACGTTTCTGTTGCGATCAATCACACCGTTGAGTTCGTATCGAATTTCATCAAACATGAACGCGACGCAATTATTTGCCAATACCACGGTAGCATCTTGGACCTCTCTGTTCCTCGTCAGTTTTCCTTCAACATATAGAAAGCATTCGCACGGCTACGTGTATAAATCCTATTGCTGTGTGGGTATTCTTATCTTGTCGCTATACCAAAATGTTGTGTTAGCAAATGGATTGTACGTATGAGTCTCAAACTTTATGATTGTCGAAGATCGGATTGTTCTTGATGTTTAGGATATCATTCATCTCGAAAGTTGCGTACCGTGTTTTGTATCCCAAAGATTTTAAAAATTTAACGTTCGACGAGCTGAGTTTTTTCTTCCTGATGCAGCTGGATGAGTGAATGTTATCGAACGGTGATGTTACCGGCCTTGTAAAGAATCTCATCTCTCTGCATGCGCTCCGCTCTGTTCAACACGAGTCTCACGCTCGCGCTATCGCTCGCTGTCGTCGTCGCACGTGTAATCTGACAGTAATCTCTTCTCCTCAAAAATCGTCCGTTTTGATCGACAACACATATCGTTAGATCCGTAATGCTCCGTGCGGTGATCGGCAAGTAAATGATTTGCGCGGACCTTTCCGATATCTTATATTCCGGCCGCACGGCTCGCGAAAATTCGTGTATTGTGTGTGCTCCTTTGCCGTAGCTGTATGCGCTGGCGGTCACGTTACTCTACGCGGATAACGTTTACGTTCATTATGTTGATCGACACGTCCAATTCGTGCCATCTTCGCTGTCGCAGTATACGCTTTGAAAATCTCAGATTTCTTCATATTGAAGCAGAAAATTAAAACCTCCCGCAAATGACGAGAATTTGGCTCGTAAACTGACATTTTCAATCGAGAATAACTTTATGATGAAAACACAAATCGACTAATGTTTCTATGGGGTTATGTTGACAGATGTCCAAGTTTATTGTATGACGTCTATGATCTATTTATTTCGATCACCACTTACCGCTAAAGCCATCTATAGGAAAACGGTGGAAGTAAAGTTGTACACCTAATATATTATACATATTATATATGTTATATACATATTAAACATACTATATATACAAATGAATGTCGACAACCATATCGACACGTAATTATTATTTCTGAAATTAATTCATTCGTTTGAATAATATATATATTAGTTCAACATCTTAATACTTAGACCGTAGTGGCGCTTCGGATTATAATGTTATTTAATATAAACGGTCTTGTTTCCTATCTTATTGTTTATAAACGCGCGCTGAAATAATGCGTTACTCTCGATACATATCGGTTATTGCGAAAAATTATTGCTAAGGTCTCGGTAGTCTAAAGGCTCAGGACGCTCGCACGGAATGCAAGAGATCCGGGTTCGACTCCCGGCCGAGGCAATATTTTTTCACAATAAGTTTATTACAGTTTTTTAAGATTAATTTAGGGAATTTTGGGGGGATTATTACATTTCAGATTAATTGTGTTAATGTCGACAACCATATCGACACGTAATTATTATTTCTGAAATTAATTCATTCGTTTGAATAATATATATATTAGTTCAACATCTTAATACTTAGACCGTAGTGGCGCTTCGGATTGTAATGTTATAAATACAAATGTATTTTATTTACATCAGTAATGCTCCCATGGCAACGTATCGGTGAAACCTGGCACAATATATCGCTTCGTCGTGCGGACTTAGAGCGATTTTTGTTTCTAATATCATGTACACCTCGTGCAATTTGGATCTTATGCATGACTGCCTGCGCGTCATTTCGATTGTGTTCATTTAAGCACCACGTGTAATCCTCAACGTTATAAACCTCGCTACAACATTGCTCTTGATGCCCTTTGCCTTCTTCGTATCCTTCTTTCCTTCTACGCAGGGCATATTTTCGCTCTAAGTCCAACGAATTCGGTCATGATGACACCGTTGTTCTCATCTTTCATAAGGCCAAGAATTTTTTTATTTGCGAGTGGAATGCCGTACGAGTAATCGCTCGTGTCAAATCTACTTATATCGCATTTCATGATATCATATACATCACATTCTATATGGTATATGAGGCTATCAATATCGATATACATAATTTTGCATTTTTCGTGAAACAGCGGTGCCATGTACTCGTAGTAAAATTCATCCAAACACATCTTGGATATGTCGAAGATGCACATATATAGAACGTACATCGGTTTGTCAAACTTTACCTCGAGCTTACGCAGTTCTTCCGCCATTAGATTTCTTCGAAAAGGTGCTACGGCTGTGGAAATTTGATTTCGCGATCATCAGCACCGTATCTGCTTTCCCATTGCGTTAATAACTTTACGTCGACGACCCATTGTGTTAATAACTTTACGACGCGATCGCGTACGTTCTCCATGGTTTTGCTAAATACCGCGTTATTCATAAGTTCGTATAAATTTTTTTTTTAAATCATTTTGGCCAAAGTTCTAAATTTTCTATATAATCGCATAGTCATGGAGATTGCGCAAATTGCAGTATACAGTGAACCTTTGTGATATGGAGATCGTGACAAGTACACTGCTGCAGATTACGAATGTATGACGTAACGCTGTTTATCGCACAATGTTGCGAGGAGCTTGTCATCGCGCCGGACAAAATGGTCAGTATACGCGTCATGAAGATGTTTCGCGGATATTTCGCGTCCATCTCGAGAATATAGCCTGTTGTCGAATCTAACGCGATGGTCGTAAAGTCGAAATTTTATACGTCGTCGACGTATCCCATCGAAAATCGGCATCAAGCAATGGTTGACACATTGCCCAGTCGTACAGATTGTTGACGTCATAGTACATCAAATACGATGACAATTTCGATGGATCGTACGACGGCATGTATTTGTTGTTAGCTCGCGCGTACCTACTCAAACATTGATTCAGACCACCGCATATACTGAGTTCGATAAACATGTCAGTGTCTGTGAGTAATCTGAGTTCAAATCTTACACCTGTGTGCTTTAACATGTCCCACATGAAACCCGATAAGAGGTAATAGTATGCGGGATCTAGTAACTCGTGACGCAACGCTGTCGCGGAAATTTTCAAAAACGTCGGCAATAATAATACGTTTTCAGATATAAGTCACTATATTCACTGAATGTCCGGATGGAGAAGCGCTGTCATACGTTGACGGCATGCGTGTAAGCGTTCTCAGATACCGTGTCGTCTATCAATGAACTGTAAAACGACTCGCAAGGCGGTAAACATAGCTCCTCCAACTTTTCGACACAGTCAATGTACTCATACGGAAAGACACACTTTTGTGTCAAAAGATTAAAATTTTCTTTTGATAAATTGGAAAATTCATGTTGCAGTATCCGTAGCTTATCTTTGCTGAGAAAAGATGCTAATTTATCCAAAGTAGAAGCGAGAAATCTGTATGAATCTATAAACCGTAATTTTACAGTTTTTTAAAATCAATTTTGGTACTATCTATTTGGTACAAGTTTAGTAAACGAGATATATTTTTCTTTAGTTATCGGTAAAAGATCAACGCGTCCTTCATACGTGGTGACAATTTCCTTGATTACGAAATGCGCATTGCGCCCGATAAGTTATGGAAAACTACGGGTACGCAATGCGAATCCTTATAGTTTAGATTGCAATTTGAGTGCACGGGGCACTCTATATTGCCCGGTTAAGTGGCAATGATCGCGTACCTTCGTATTGTCTGGTGCAAATGTTTCTTGCGTGGCGTTGTTAAATTTTTGTCAATCGTCTCGCGTGAAATCCATCATGGTACATTAGTCGAAATTATAGACTGTACATTGTGCGCCAAATTTCTGAGTTCTTCCGTGAAGAATCACACATACAGTCTTTATCACGGCGAAAACAATAGCCCGACAATGAGCTGTCGTACTAAGCAGTGCACAAAATATCCGATGCTAAACATGTTATGATGATAATACGTGTACACAGCCGATTCAGGATTCCCATCTGTTTTCTCCAATGCACCATCGACATAAACGATAAACGAGATGCATTCCTTTTTGCAGTGGTTGTTGAAACTCAGCCATTTATCGTCCTCGCTCGGTAGTTTGATCGCGCAGTCATTCATTTTTCCACAATCCTCGCTGTGGATCTCCAATTTAGCGCTCGAGCTGAAATAGTGGAGGCTGAAAAAATCGCGCATTTATTATTACTATTATTATTATTATTATTATTATTATTATTATTATTATCATTATCATGTATCTATCGCAGAAATATTTCTTATGTTCTTTTTTAGTAAGTTGTGAGCTAAATAATCGAGATAGATTCTTGATGAGCGAAAAATGTCCCGCGTTGTCATCCTCCACATACAAGATGTTTACGTGTTTGCTCCTCTTTCAGTTGGTATTTAAGGAACTGCGCGCTCAAGATGGAGCGCAGGTCCTCTCGCGTATTAAGAGCGCTTCGAGCGCAGCAAGTGTGACGTAACGGGGGATTCAGCAAATCGTGGAATACTCCGCCGACGGTGCTCCCATGCAATTTAAACTGGAGCGGCAGTGACTGCAACTCCGCAAATCTAACGACGCCGACCTTCTTGAACGATTGTAATCGATATATCCGGTGTTAGAAAAGTCTAGATCTTTCCAGAAGGTCAGTACTTATAAAACCAAAACAAAATCGGTCATTCGCCCTGCAGTCTCACGTTAACAATTGATACTGGAATCTCGCTCTTCGCGCTTCGTATCTTTCATCGACAACTCGATACATTTCTGAACATCGTTTGCTGCGAATAATAGTAAGTGTACGGAATCAACAATGTACAATAAAGTGCGCAAAGATCTCACGCAAATTTTCCTTTATTGCACCTCATCACATCTCTTGACATCAGTACACAATCTTTTCTATCGAATAAAAATTTGAAATATTTTTTTATCCTTCAAGCCGAATTCGGTCGTGACCGACTAACATTCTCGTGCGTTCGCAGTGCTGGTTCAGCGGAATGTTGGTGTGCCTTCGAAAACTTGTGCCTAAAACGAATAATGGAAAAGTTAATCGACGGGCAGCGAGAACTCCATGGACGCATCGCGCGTACATATGAAAACCTGAAAAAGCAGGCTCAGCCAAGATAACAGCCTTGCTGATCGAGGATCGAATCTGTCTCCGTTTACACAGAAATCGGTCCCTCATCATCAATGTCTATGATCGCCACGTCTTTTGATCCCCAAAGAGGAAGTTCGTTATCCTCTCTGTTGGCTACTCGTTCGCTCGTCGCATTAGTGTTAAGAGAAAGGTATCACAATAATCAAGTCACTCGATATTATATTCAACACAACAATTTTATAGCATAAAATGAAGTACATGTATCTATCGCGCACTGTCCGTCGGTTTGCAGAATATGTTCGCGGCGAGAGTTTCGTCACAGTTCACTTGCTCTTACAGTGTGTCTCTCATTCAATTTGATCTCATATTTGGTCTCACATACGGTCCCAAGTTACAACGTATTTTCCACGTCTCGCGCTCGCTTTTCCACGTTTCGCGCCCATGGCTAGATTGTTCTATATTGCGACCAATATCGCCTCTTAGGAAGGTAATCCTTCTGTACATCTCCTCTTTACTCCGATCGGACGAAGACTCCCCTTCGCTCGCTCATTGCTACGCTACTTCTTGCGCGCTCCCTACTCTCGCCACGATCCCCACTCGGAGTCCGTGCTCTGACTGCTTTCAATACATAATACACTTAGTTCATCGCAACCAACATGTTCGTCTTTATAAATAATTGATCCTTTCTGTTTCAGATATGTTCCGCGTGTTCTCGGAGTCGCTGTGGTCTCCTTACTCCTTATGGATTTAGGTAAGTATACCGCTCTTATTTTAACCTATACGCTCTTTCTTAGGTTACCTGATATCCGTTTGATATTTCCGCTTTATTTACGTATCTACATATATTACACATCTATGTATTATCAATTCCTCCGTCATTCCTCAAGGCAACTCCTCCTATTATGTCCTGCATCGGAGATTTTCTACCTATGCTATTCCCTCTATGGGAAAGTCCGGTATTTCCAGGCCCTCTGAGGATGACAATCGGAATCAGCCTTCATTATTGTCCTGAAGTATTACGATGGTACTTCCAAAATATCACGTTCCCTCATGCGCGACACAATGTTTTCGATTCGTGATGCGGGAATTTAGGAATCCAGCTCCGTTGTTTCTCAAGGTACTCTTTATCTTAAGGTATCACGATGGCACTTCCGAACTACCATGCCCCCTTTTACCCGAAACACTGTTTTCGGTATTTGGTATGGGAAATCCCGAAATTCGGCTCCGTTACTTTCCCATTATTTTCCATACCATAGAGATTTACGGTGGCGAATCCCCGATTGGATCCCGCGTTCGTCTACAATCTCGTTTTTTTAGATTACCTGTATTTACTTTTGCACGACTAGCAAAGCTAGAATCCCTCGCATTATACGCGGTGACGCTTTACAATTATTTATACTTATACCAAATTAATCAACTATTTAAAACCAAAACAAAAATAAAATATTACAATCCTCACGAAATTAATAAAACTTTACTATTCATCTGCTTGTATTAATTCTAGATGGATATTGTCGCCCATTACCTATTATCTATTTATTACCCTTACTCTTATATTAAGTGTAGTAAAAAGAAATCCATTATTTTTCCAATAGATGGCTTTAGTAATCTGTATTACGCGTAGACGAGATACAGATTATTAAAGCCATCTATTGGAAAAATAATGGATTTCTTTTTACTACACCTAATATAATCAGGATGTTAGATCTGATGCATAACTATTACGTTAGTCTCTAGATACTACATGGGCTGAAAAGTCTTAGGATTTTTAATGAAAACAAGCGTTTTTTTGAGCAAAGTTATATTTATTCCTCAACATAGTTACGAGGGCGATACACTTAGTATAGCGATTTTTCAACATTTTGATGCCCTTTCTGTAGTACGAAACGTCCAAGCCTTCGAAATACGCCTCAGTTTCCGCGATGACTTCCTCATTCGATGTGAATCTCTTTCCCTGGAGCCACCGCTTGAGCTTTGGGAACAGATAATAATCGCTGGGGAATACGGAGGGTGAACAACCAATTCGAATCGTAATTGGTCTAATTTGACCATCGCTTTCAAGGACGTGTGTGACGGTGTTATCGTATGGTACAGAATTTTTTTCTTTGCCATATGGGGCCATTTTTTCTTTATTTCGTCGTTCAGTTTGTCAATAACGCTGCATAATACTCTCCCGTAACTGTTCTTCCCTTCTGCAGGTAATCGATGAAGATTATGCCATGCACATCCCAAAAAACGAAGGCCATAACCTTCCCGGCCGAGTATTGGTCTTTTGGCCGCTTTGGTCGGCTTTCGTGGCTTTTCAGCCACTCTGCAGACTGCCTATTGAACTCAGGCGTATGGTAATGGACCCACGTTTCATCCATCGTCACAAAACATCGAAAAAAGTCCGCTCGATTACGCTGCAACAACGCCAAACCGGCCGTTGAATCATCAATGCTGCTGTTTTTGATCGATGGTCAGCAAACGCGGCACCCATCGTGCCAATAGCTTTTTCATCTCCAAAACATCGTGCAAAATGTATCCCGTCCGTTCTTTTGAGATGCCCACGGCCTCAGTTAACTCGCGCAACTTCACTTTATGATCACTCAAAACGATTCGATGCACTTTACGATTTCCGCATTCGTAGTCTCTTTTGGACTTCCAGAGCGAGGTGCGTCTTCGGTACTTGTACGACCCATTTTAAATTCACTAAACCATCGATAAACTGTTGTTCTCGAAGGAGCAGATGTGGGATAACATTTCTGCAACCATTTCAATGATTGTTCAGAAGTTTTTCCCATCAAAAAAACAATGTTTGATCAAGATGCGATATTCCTGTTTTTCCATTTTTTTTTACGAAGGCGAAAGTAACGCCACTTAAACGACTGTAGCTTGTAAACGAATGAACGAAATGTCATAAAACTTCATACATAAACTAGTGACAGATGAATCTTTCGAAATGAATCATGTCCATTTTTTAGTGGCACTACCTTTTGAAAAATCCCGGGACTTTTCAGCCCATGTAGTAATTACTAATTAATTACCCTTATTTAGAAAGAAAATAAAATTATCTATGCGCTTTACTGCATAAATTATTCCTTCTACAAGTTTATATTGTTGTTCTACAAGTTTCGCTTACGACTTACCCCTCTGCACGTGTAACTGTAACGGCATCTCTAGCCGAGTTTGGAGCATGCAGTCAGCGATTAGCTTTCGGCTGCAAAGACCACCCCAAGGAAATGTTGCAGACTCGATGGACTAAATTCGAGGCTCGTCATGAGAGGTTGATCGATGAGTTCGGTGTTGAGCTCAAGTACTTGATTGTCAACTTCCCGATAGTAATCGAGACCGCATACTTACAGCAGCGCGCCAGATTGAAAGACCTTAAGAAATCGTTGACGAAGAAAGCGCCCGTCGAGGAGTCACAGCCCCTACCCGGGACGGGAGCGTTGCGCAGTATGCTGCCTCAGATCCACTTGTCTCAGTTTTCCGGCAAGTTCGAGGATTGGTTGGCTTAGCGAGACATATTCTCATCCATCGTGGTCAAGGAGACTACACTGTCTAAGATGGAAAAGATATATTAGAACTGAAGACTAGTACTGGGGAACGCAGAGCATCTCGTACGAGATTTATTGTCAATAGCAGACAATTTTGATCGGCGTGGTCCGCGCTCAATCACTACGAGAACAAGCGCCTGTTGATTCGCCACTACCTCTTTACATTCCTGTCGATCCTGAAGATGAAGAGCAACTCAGTGACCGACTTGCGACGCATCTTCCATGGCGTGGTACGCATCTTCCATCCGTGGTCGGTGTCCTGGAAAGAATTCAGCGACCCATTAATGATTATACTGACGTATTCGTGTATTTGGTGACCGAGTTGTTCGACGTGAAAACTCGAAAGAAATGGGAGACTTCTTTGCAAAAATCTTCTGATCCGCCATCCTATGCGAATCTTCGGACGTTCCTGGAAGAACAAGTAATCACGCAAAAGGATCTCTTCAAACGCTAAAGGAGATCCTTTCTCTCTGGGAAACCGTTCGAGAAGAGCAGCTGTGCCGGTGCTTATCACGTCAAGAGGAGAGGTCCGGAATCGCGCCGCACTTGTCTTCTCTCTGTCAGAAGGAGCATTGTGGGCCTGCGAAAAGTACAAGCAGAAGTAGAACGAAGGAGAACTAGTGGATACTCACAAACTATGCTTCAATTGCCTTAGTCGACATATGGTGAATGAGTGTCCGTCTATCGAATGCTGTAGCAAGTGCTATGCACCATACCTCACTGCATGAAGCAAATGCTACCGTCGCGCCGACGTCAAGCGAGCCGACTCCGGCGATGTCTGCCCTTACGTCAAACGCGCCTCCGATGAAGTGTGTGTCTGTGCTGCTGGCTATCGCCCGTGTGATGGCCTCCGATAAGTTTGGCGCACACCATCCCGCACGAACGCTGGTCGATTCTGATTCGGAGACCTCGCTAATCACTGAGTCTCTCATGCAATGTCTTCGCCTGCGTCGTAACGCAGCGGCGATCAAAATCTTCGGAGGGCTTTCGTCGGAAGTATTACGCGATCATTATATTGATAGTTTTTCCACATTTTGATGGCACCGAACTCCGGATATCGATCCTCATTTTGCCGCGTCTTTCCATGTATGGAGGGGTCGCTCGATGACGGCATCCGTCGCTGATCGAATTCGTGGATTCGGAATTCATTAAACAGAATCCTGTCGAGCTACTGCTCAGAGCCGATGTCTACGCCAGCATTATCCAGTCTGGATTATGACGAGGAGGACCTGACGAACCAATCGCTCAGCAGACGCAGTTAGGATGGCTGATCTTGGACTCCGTCGGGTCTGAGCGCCCTTTACATCTTTGGCGACGACATCCCTCTCGATGAATTAACAGCTCTAGTTCGGCGTTTCTGGGAACAGGAGGAACCCACATGGCTTATCTTGCCACTCTTAGCAGAGGACTGCCGGTGTGAGGTGCACTATATTTGGACGTACTCTCGATCCAAGCGACCGGTGGTGCGTCTTCCAACACGTAACGAGATGCCTGTCATCAACCCGACATTCAGCCTCCCTCCAGATGATGGACGCCATGGAGCGGCGCTTCCAGCACAACATGGACTTCAAAGAATGCTACGAGGCTTTCATACGCAAATATCCTGCGCTCGGACACATGTTTCCGGCTGGGACTCCTTCGGTGGGTGACGATCGACGCCTATGCTATTTGCCGCACCGCGGTAAAGGGAGAGGCTCTTAGAGCGACGCGGCGAAGATTCGTGTCGTATTCAAGAGATCGGCGTATATCCCTATGGCGTCCTTGAACGACAATCTTCTGGTAGGGCCAAACCTGCTGCCAGCCCTCGAAGATGTAACCTGCTGGCGACATAGCCCGTTTCAGTATAGTCGCCAACATTGGAAAAATGTACCGGCATTTGAACCCTCAGACAGCTCGCCGATGACAAAGGTTTCTACGCTTCATTTGGCGCCGAAGCATTGCGGCACGATACTTACGTGAACGACATCCTTTTTGGAGCTTCCACGGCTTCTGCAGGATCAGCTGTGCATGACGGACAGGTTCCCTCTCCAGATTTGGACCAACAATGACTCGGCGCTATTGATGGACATTCCAGGCGAGCATTGCCTTTGACGAAGTGATGGCGCCCTTCTGCCTTCTGAGAGTCACTCGATCCTGGAATTTCGCTGGGATCCCACGAGTGACCTGTTCATGTTCTCGGTAAGCAAAGCTTACTCTTCGGCGTACCAAATGTACGATCCTGTCCGACCTGTTTCGCCTTTTCGACTCTCTTGGCTGACTGGCGCCAATTGCCAAGCTTCTAATCCAAGACACCTACAACAGCTTGACTGAGACACTCCGATCGATCTTGAGGAGATTGCGTCTTGGCAACAGCTGTAGGAGAAGCTTTCGACTTTAGAGGAAATTCGCCTGCTATGTTGGTTCCACTTCGACAAACTCGGTTGGAAATCCATGACTTTTCTGACACATCTGAACGAGCCTATGCTGCTGTGATCTACCTGCGCGCTGTAATGGCGAGTAAGCTAATCTTACTGATACGGGCGAAAACCAGGATTGCCCCGCTAAAGCAGATCTCATTGCCCAGATTAAAGCTCTGCGCAGCCATCCTACTGACCCGATTGATGACCATCGTCAGGACGACTTTGGCTTTGGACTCCGTGTCTATACACCTGTGGACGAACTTAACCGTTGTCCTGAGCTGAATACGTGGACACCCGACAAGATAGATAACCTTTGTGCTCAACAGAGTGGCAGAGATCCAAGAAGCGCTGCCAAGATGTCAGTGGCGTCATGTCTCCAGAATGCGACAACTTGGCGGACTGCGCCTCTCGGGGGTTGTCTCCGAGAGAACTCTTGGAACATCCGCTGTGGTGGCGAGGACCTCCATTCCTGATGGCAAACGCAGATGGATGGCCTGTAGACACCGGCGAGGCGAATGATCAGGACCTCCTCGAATATTGACTTCGGAGATGCCTGGTTGTGGGGACACTTCGCGAATCAGAGGAACTTGAGTGCTTCTCTTCCCTCCAATGCTTCGCGTGACAGTGTGGATGCTGGTGTGCTCCCGATCAAAAAGGAAAAGTGATGTCCTAGTCAGCAGATGTCTGGCCCTCATTCGGCCGCGGAGATCAATGATGCTCGAGACCACTGGATCCTTGTCACTCAGGACGTTGCCTTCCGGATTGGAGATGGATGCTATAGCCGCAGGAAAACCCGTAGCCTACTCTGCCGCTTGAACCCGTTTATCGATGCCCGAGGATTCCTGCGCGTTAGAGAGCGAATCAAAAACTCTGTGCTGAGCCCGGACCAGCGACATCTGGTGTTGCTTCCAAAAAACTCGCATTTTACTAACCTGCTCATCGGTGCTCATCATCATCGGACTCTCCATGGCGGGGAGGGGGAGACGCGGGAGAATTGATATCTATCCGCCAAGGCTTTTGGATTCCCCGTGGACATCAACGCGTGAAATATTTCATCCACCGGTGTCTACCATGTTCGCGATGGCGGATGGCGACCCCGCAATCTTTGATGGGTAACTTATCGGCAAATAGGGTGAACTCTGTTTGAAGGTTTTTCCTGCATACTGGAGTGGACTTCGCCAGGCCAATCTTCTTCACGGCGAAGGAACGTGATCACAAATCATACAAGGCGTTCCTGGCTTAACTTGATAGCATTTATTGCAGCAAATGCGAGACCACTTATGCAAAGATGAGTCCAAAAGTAGTTACAGAGCCTGATTCCGCGATCAAAGTGGTGGCAACAGCGTGGCTACATGAAGTAAGGCCAATTGTGTCTGCTGCGTAGCGAGAACACTCTCCCGACCCGCTGGCCCCTGGCACGCATTGTACGGGTTCACCTGGGGGACGGTGGTCAAGTTCGGGTGTCTGTCCGGACCCATTCAGGGGAGCTGCTTCGGTCAGTCATGATCGTTCCGCTGCCTTCCACTGATGGCAACTCCGAGGATGCATGAAAAAAATCATCAATAAAAGAGGGAGGATTAATATTGCATACCGCTTGCTTTCATGTAATCTAATTTTATTGTTTCGCGTGTAATATTGTGTCGCGGTAAATGTTGTACGTACTTTATTTGCCATGTTAAAACAATAACCACGTAAATGCTATCGCATACCGAATGCCTCGTTGCCAGCCTTGAGGAGAATTCTCACTGTGTACGGTCATATTAACTTCATAGCATTAATTCACTTAAATTGCACTGCATTCCGCATTCCCGGTTTATTGCGCGAACAAAATTTTGTCATCGACAATACTTTAATTTATCGCATTCGAGATCATCACGGCGGCTTTTCCCTGCAACTGCGACGTGTTGCCAATTATGCTGACACATAGTTATCAATTTGCGAAAGGCAATTCGCACATCCACACCTTTCTTTTCGGTCGTGACATTCACTCTATCGCGCGGGTAATTATTCCGTCACATTGATAACGACGAGGCGCGCGGAATATTTAAGGAATCGCGCGCTCAAGATGGAGCGCAGGTTCTCTCGCGTATTAGGACTGCTCCGAGCGCAGCAAGCGCGAGCGCCAATTCTGCGTGACGTAACGGGGGATACAGCGAATCGTGGAGCCGACGATGCTCCCATGCAATTTAAACTGGAGCAGCAGTGATTGATCCCGGAAATCTAACGACGCCGACCTTCTCAGAAGATCTTAATGACGACATATCCGGTGTTAGAAAAGTCTAGATCTTGCCAGAAGGTCAGCGCTTATAAAATCAGGCAAAATCGGTCACCCGCCCCCAGTCTTACGTTAACAATTGATACTGGAATTCGCGCTTTGTGTTTTTCGTCGACGGCTCGGTACATTTCTGAACGTCATTTGCTGCGAATAATAGTAAGAATGTACAGAATTAACAGTGTACAATAAAGTGCGCAAAAATCATATGCAAATTCTTCTTTATTGCACCTCATCACATCTCCTGACACTAATACACGATCCTCTCTATCGAACAAAGATTTGGAACAGTCGGTGAGTCATATCGACACAATCCCCTCCTCATCGGTGTAGACGTTGATGGAAATTCATTCAAAGTTTCAAATTTCTTAATTTGACTCGTCATTGGAAATTCGATGCTCGCGAGATTTAAAACCGACACATAATGCGAGGATTCCCATTCCATGTTTTTGAGCCGAGTGTAGAGCGGCAACAACTGACCATGCAAAACACGCATTGTCTGCGGTTTGCATGTTGATTATCGCTCTCTTTAGTCTAATTTCTCGCGAAAATTTGATATGACATTCCACGCGCAAAGGATTGTACTTATTTGCGTTCATCGTTAAATTCAGTATGCGACAATGCCCAATCCGCTATTGTTTCTGAAACTCTTTCAGTGATGCTAGGCTCGACGACGTGCGACACGTATCACTCGCGCAAATCGATGCATTGATATAGTTCATAGTTCCGGATGGCGCGATACTTTTGTTTGCGCGTTTATCATCCGCCACCAACTCGCCATTAAAAATAGTATTAATTTTTATAGAGTCATATCGTTGCATTACACTACGAACATGCTAGAGTACAATTTCGCGTCTTCGAGGAATCGGTGAAGCTTGATATGTTTAGAATTTACTGCGCCCGTCAGAATACGGCTTGCAAACGCCGTTTCGATGATACGTCAACAGAGTTCGTATCCAGCACCCATATGCACGAATCTTCCACGCATAGATTCCTTCAAACTTTTAAGCCGCGCGATACATGCGATCAGTGATTGTTTATTATCAATCGATAATTGCGAGCGTTTGATATGACTTTGCTCCTTCAATGATTTTATAAATTCGTTGTATCGCTGCACTCGTCTATAGTACTAAGCAGGGTAGTTTGTTCAATCAAATCGTGCTCCATGTTGTCACTTGCGCTGTCGAATGACGCGGTGCATCTAAATCTTGTCATTTTTATGTCATTATGTGCGCTATTTTGATTAATGATATATTAGACATTTCATGCTCTTGAAAATATCTTAAATTGTGCTAACAAAGCAGTTGTACTTTGATGAAATTGCAAATGTTGCATTTTTGCAGGTGTTGTATCTAATTACATGGATGATTTCATTGCCAAAACATGTTAATGAAATGCCCTTGAAAAAACTTCTTATATTACGCTGACGAAGCAATTGTATATTAACTGATATTGCATTATTTGGCAACGTCGCATCTTAATTATATCATATTATATATATATTATTTGGCAACGTCGCATTTGTATCATATTACATTAATCATTGTCATTGCGAAACATGTTAATTGTCCTTGAAAAAAATTTCTTACATTACGCTGACAAGGTCATATTAAAACTTGCAAGTTTGCTGACAGTGCAATTTGTGGTGTCAGATTACATTAATGTTATCGTCGGATGTCTCTAAAATCTCTCAAAACTTTTTGTTACAAAAAATTGAAGAGGATAAGATTTAAATAGAGATTGGAGCAATAACTGCATCAGTCGCTCAGACAGATTCGTTTTGCATCTCCAATGCTATGGATTCATATGTTCAACATGAGTCGAACAAGTAAGTATTTTAATTATTTGTTTGTGAAAATTGTTTTCTCTATATATTACTTATTCTTTTGTTCTTCTCTATTACAGCGCGTCTCATATCATTTTGACAAGGCTATCAGCGTTGACATCGAGGGTTTACAAATTTTTGAAGATTGGAATCATCGTGGGACCAATATAGAATCCCTCATATAGAAATTGCGATTGGCGATACCCGAGGCAACCGCATCATCCTGCCGCATACGTGAATGACGTTCATCGAAAAATGGGTAGATATCCAGCGATTGGTGCAGTCATTGCCATCGAAAGTAATGATACTGGATTTTGTCATTGAACTTGTTAAAATACATGATGTTGACAATGTGAAATTATCTTTAAATGAAAAGTGTTTATGAAATCGTCGACTATATTTTTTATGCTTGAACTCGAATAATGTGTCGAGCACATATATTTCGATTTGTGTCAATATACTAATACTATAAGCGATAAATTTAAATATTTTGTGATTTATTTATGTCAAAACTATATAAATAACAATAGCGATGCTACAGATATTTTGCGTAGGATTTAGAAATTCATGTATTGAATGCAAATTGATAGTATATGCTGTGAATAATATTGTACAGGGTCCGGCAAAATGATCTCCCACATTTTAATCTTTAATAAAAACGCCATTGTAAATGCTATTTAGATTTTATTTTTATTAATTGAAAATTTATGCTATGCCATTTGTTTTTATTGAGTTTTGAAAATTAGAGTCCAAGTGGCGATCATTTTTTTCGATACACGGCTAGGAGATCGTTCAACTGCTTCTCTTACAGCTGCAACATTTTCAGGTGTCCGAACACTTCTGGGTCTACCAGTTGATTTTCTTTTTAAAGCTGAACCTGTAGCTCTAAAATTTGAAACCCACAATAGTATTGTTTTGCGATCTGGAACTGGAGCATGTCTACCAAGCGCGAAGTGAGTACGAAAAGTTCTTTGTGTCGTAATCACAGATTCGTTACTTTTCATAAATGTTTCGATAACGAAGGCACGATGTTCGCCCGTCCAATTCATGACGACAACTGAAATGGCAAGGCGCGAGCTACCAACCGACTACGCTAAGCTCCCCCTCTCTTCAGTGGTTCGGGGACAGTGGCGGTGCAAAATGTGGGAGATCATTTTGCCGCTCCTATGATGCATTACATGAAAAATAAATGCCTAAAATAAAAATATCTCTGTGTCTGCAATTAATTGTTCCTTTTTCGCGGCATCGTATTATGCGTCATCACGCGCGATACCATTGTGCGCGACCGTATCATCACGCTCTCTAAAATAATAATAATAATAAGTTATAATTCAGTAGAATAAAAATATTTCGGCATGAATAATCGCATATAATAAACGCATATAATAAACGAAGGGAAGTTTATGTAAGAAGAAGATGGCAACGCTTAAGAGATAGTAAGTATGTACATATGGTAAGTATAGCGCGCGGTAGGGATCGCGCCTGATGGTAGAGGGAACCGGCTGCGGATTGCGCCTGAAAGCGGCAACGGGGATCGGCAGATCGCGCTCGGTGGCGGCGAATCGGCCATTGACCCCATGTCTTCATCGCGATGCGGACGCAAGTTTCCGCACATCTCCGCTATGTAATTTCCGGTTACGTAGTTTTCCGCACCGGGATATCCTCGCATCCCCCTTCCGCACCGCATCCTCGCGACGTTACCCACTGTGATGTCATTTCCCCCACCTCCCTCTTGTGACGTCATCCAGCTCCCCTTTCTTCACATCATCCCCTCGCCTAGTAACGTCATTCCCTTTGGACCATCCTCGCGCATCAATTTCGATTCCATTCGCATTGCCTAATCTATAATACATCATTTTGACACACACATAAGGTATTTATTGTGAATTTATTTGTTCTAAACTTATCATACATATGCAATGCATGTTGGCGATTTCACTCTTTTTTCTTATGTGCTTGCCTTATAATATCAAAGATAATTTTTGCCTCTTTCTTTAAATTTGACTTATTATTTACGACTTATTTGTACTTTCCTTTTTACTGTTTGCGACTCGATTCGTACTTTTCTTATTGTTCTTATTATTTTTATTTTTATTTACTTCTACCGTTAATTTATTATTACAATTTATACTTGCTAACAGAAACATGTTCGTCCTTATACACACATACGGTTCGGAGCAGCACATTTTTGTCAACTATAATCGTTTATTTGACTTCCTCTCAATTTGGAGCGAGTTTTATAGTTAATTTGCGTCCGAATGCGAATTTTACTTGATCTTTTATATGTTTTTTATTTACGTTATAACTCTATTGTTAATTACCGTTGTTAATTTATTTTGTCACACTAATTTATTTGTCACATTGAAAATGATCCAACCAGGATCGAAACGTTTGTTCAACTTCTGATTATCAAATTATATTTTACGTTTTTAATTTATGACATAGTTTTATTTCAAAAAAACTTTTTTAACTACTCATACAGTTTGTCAATTTATGTTTTAGGCTCGTAGCCCTTTTTACTTTTACTTATTTTGATTTATTGAGCCTTATTATTTTATAATTTCTTTTATGTGTAATATAATAGATCGGCGTACGCATATATGTATTCTTGAATATTAGTAGTTTGCTGTGTATGTGTATGTGTTTGTCTGCGCAAATTTGTGTGGTGCATGCGTGTGTTGTGTGTGTACGCGTGTGTGTATGCTGCGTGTATTGAATGTTGCATGTGTGTCATGTTGTTGAAGCGTGCGTGTGTGCGCACGAACTCTCATATGTGAGTACTAAAAACTTGTGTACTAAAAATTTAAAGCATATCCGTATATGAATTTGAAATGCCTGAAATGTGGTTTCATACCTATCAAATGTGGTTTCTTGCACTGAAAATCCTGTTATATCCAATTACATATAGAGTTTCAGATATGTTCCATGCTGACTCTTGTCTGCAAATTCCGTTTTATCCGATGCATATTTGGAATTCCAGATCATTCAAGTCGAATTTGTTAGCGACATCCAACAGGGATGCGAAGCACTCGTCTAATATTTTACTATCGATTTTGACGTCCGATTTTTCTTTCACAGTTAAAGCGATTATGTATTGGTCTGTTTCGGTGGACTGTAGCACGCGGGCTCGCCCCAAGGTGAGATTATCGAATGAGAGTAGCTTAGCGTTTCTTTGGAACTCAGAGGCTCCATTATTTACAGGCTATTGATTTCTGACTACGAAGATTATTAGATTATCATTACGATTGGTAAGCGGCACGTCGATTTCTTTAAGAATGTAATCGGTATTAGAAGAGGAGTCCAATTCGTTTTCATTTCCAGATTCAGTGTCAGAAGGTTCGGTGCCGATATCGCTCTGAGGTTCGTCATCAATCAATGGGACCGGCGGGACGGTCTCTTCGTCTTCACATGCACGGGGCCTGAGGAATCCATGTTCAATGTTGGTAAGTTTCGTCGGGATGTCAAGGTTACACGCGTGTGTTATTCTCTATCAAATCGTTTTCTGTATACTCCGCTTAGGACGATTCCGAAAAGGATTCTGGTAACGGGATAGCTGCGGGAGAAGGAAGTGGGGAAAGAGAGGAAGATCCCTCAGACCTTGTCTCTTCGGAGGTCATTAGTGCCCTTGAGGGACTTCTATTATTCTGCTAGATTGCCGAATGCCTAGCTTCCGAGATAGTTCATCATCGGAATTAGTAAGGTCTTCGATACCGAAGGACATATTGGATTTTCGTGAGGTCTTTTATCTAGGATGAATATGGAAAGATAATGGCAGTCTGAAGTGTGAGTGAGATTCCGCGAAAGAGCGTCCGCGTTGCTATTATAAGTTCCGGATTTGTACACGATTTTGTAATTATATTCCTCTAGCTTTAGCCATCCTCTTATCGTGGAATATTTTTCTTCAACAGCATTTAATACCTTCAATGAGAAGGTCCTGTCTGATAGCTCCTTGACTTAACACTCCGTCAATAGCGCAATCTGACGCGTAGGTAATAAGTATGAACTCGATTGAAATCGGAGTACTGCAAAATAGGTACGTTACAAAGCGCTTCTCATAATGTGTCGAAACCTAACTGATTCCATTTGAACGATATTCTCTTTTTTAACAGATTCGATAGTGGACTAACGATTTTGGAGATTTCGGGTATGAAACGTCTATAGTATCCCGTGAGGCCAAGGAATGCCCACGTTTTTCACGTTTCGCGGTACCGAAAAGCTTTTTACTACCGTGACCTTCTGAGGGTCAGGCCGAACTTCGTCTTCTTCTATTATATGCCCTAGATAAGCCACCTCATGGCGGAGAAATTCACATTTGTCTGGTTGCAGTGTTAAATTACCGTTGCGCAATCTCTGCATTAACTTCGTTATTTTAATCTCGTGTTCTCTTAAAGAGCTCGCGTATATTACTATATCGTCCATGTAAACGAATATTTCTACCCTTGTAGTCTAGCTAATGTTTGGTCCATAAGCTTTTGGAAGGTAGTGGGGGCATTCTTTAACCCAAAGGGCATTCGGGAAAATAGGAAATGTCCGTGAGGGGTGGAGAAGGCTGTCTTACACGCGTCCGCGAGATCCATAGGATGAAATCCACTCGCGAGATCTGGTACTGAAAAATATTTGGCATTGCCGAGCTTTTCGATGTTGGGTCGCTTTTTCATTTAATTTCCGATAGTATCACCATTCGCCACCTTTTTTATTTCCTAATGATTCTGGCACGATTTTAGGCACTATCCAGATGGGAGAATTATACGGGGAAACCGAATGAGTAACAATTTTTTGGGATACCAATTTTTGTCGCGTGATTTCTTCGCGGTGTACTAAGGAGAAACGATATTGTTTACTGTGAATAGGTAGATCGTCTGTTGTAACAAATATGTGTTTGTAAGTTTGTTTTGTCGAGATGCTCGCCAGGAATATAGAATCTGTCGCTGTGCAATCTAACTATATTGATTACATGTTCTTTTTCGGGTGCGAATAAATGATCGAGTTGCAGTAATTCTAAGTTTTTTGGTACTCTACTGTAGCCTTAAATAACATTAGTTTCATGGATTCGTTTTTTCTTCTTACACTTTTTAAATTTACATTTCGAAGAATTCATAATTTTGGCAATAACGCTGACGCCTTGATTTGAATCACTGAAGAAATTTATTTGTTTATTTTTAAGCGCGCTTGGCACAAAAGATTCAACGATTGAGCTTCGCATGAAGGAAGCATGTCCCTTGGAGCCCTCAGGACGGAGTGGTACGACAGATATGACCATTGGCGACGACTGGCACACAAAAAGATCCCTCCTAGGTGCTCATCGCGATAGACTCAACAGAATTAGTAGAATTAGTGGAGTAATTAAAATTAGCAATAAAAGTAGTGGAATTAATAGCATGAAAAGAATTAGTAGTTTCAATGGCTTCTTGAAGAGTAGCCTGGTAAGGCGTTGATTTGTTATCGGCGTTAGTAGTTAGATCGTTAATTTCTCTTATCCATTTTCAGATGGATTAAAGTGTGATTCACGAAGTGAGTTAATTTCTTTGTTAGTATTGGAGGAAACGGAGAGCATGCTAGCATTAGAGTGTAAGAAGAGATCAGGAGTCGCGGAGGTTCCCAAGATACTCCCACGACTTCCATAAGTCGTATGGTGGTGGGTCAGAATTTCTACTTCATAAGTCGAGTGTTAATAATTCGTATGTAAGTCTTATTATTTATGTAGGTGACGAGGAAATCTCCCATGAAAATTCCGTCGTGCATATGCATCCGAGGAAGGTATCTCGTTTTTATTTCTGTGTTCGATACTCGAATGACGAACCCGGAATTAGTGCGGCCAGAAATAACCATTGATTCTCTTGATTTGAAAGGAAAGGATTGTCCGCGCCAAGGTAATGTTATGGTTAGCGTTGTTAATGCATGCATTATGTTGTGTGAAGAACGATAACCACCTTGCGGTATTGTAGGAAATTCGTCAGGTACTACATGGAAGGTCACGGGGACGAGAAAAATGTAGGTTCTTATAGAACCAAGAATACTGACAGCATCCGTGATTATTCCGGTAAGTTGCAAAATTTCATTTTTGTTGATTGATATCTTATTTTTGACGCAATTTCTTTTTATGATATTAAGTTGTGCACCAGTGTCTAGAATGCTGTTGATCCTCTAAAGAATGGAAAGTGGAGCTCGACGACGGGTACGTTCCCATTGTCGGTCCGAAGGACGTGGATGCCCCTAATTTGTGATCCATCGCAAGGATGGGACGTATGATCCCGAGACCGCGATTCGTCCATTGATCGAAGCCTCTGGGAGGTTTCCCGAATTTCGAGGGGAGAAGGCCTAATTATTAGAGTTAGGATTCGGATTATTTAATCGAATTGTCGCTTCCGACACTTGTTAACGAGGTGCTCAAAATTTTTACAGTAACTACAAATTTTTCTCTCGGAGACGCTATCGGAGACGTACAGAGCTCCTGCGTTATTATTATTATTACTATTGTGCGCAATAGGTTGGTTACCGAGGCGTTGGAGGACCTTGGACCCTGCGTGATCGTTGTTGTCGAACTTGTATTGTCGCGTATGTTCCTATACTGATTTTCCGCCTTCTCTAATCTTTTATCATAATTACTTTGGAATGCACGTTCGCGAAATTGCCGCGGCCTTAAGTTCCGTTCTGTATTTACGGGATAATCCTTCAAAAAAAGCTTCGAGGGCTTATGAATCGATGCTAGAAATTTCTGATTCCGTTAGAGATCGGTCAAGGTTGGCTTGATCTCCATTATTGTGCGCAAATCTTTGATGCGCCCTATATAATCTATAATAATATGTGCTCTCCGGATTTCTTATGCGCGATGCTCAGCTATCCGCGATAGTAATTTGAACTTCTATTAGGGCTGAATATTTTTTTTAGTGCATCGAGAAATTTATTGACGGTGACGTTCTCATCCTCCATTGCTAAGTAGGCGAGATGCGACAATTTATTTTTCAGCATCCGCACAAGCAGACTATTGTCGACTAAGAACATTGCTTCTTTTACCCTTTTATAAGCTCGAGCGAATTGCCATACAGGGTATTGTTCCCGTCGTACTTGGATATTAGCTCCTGAGCGTAAGTACGATTTTGGGTATGTTAAAAAGCTAGAAGCTGCAGTCGCCTCAGCGGATGTTCCCGTCCGAGTGCGAGAATCGTCAGAGGGTATGCTAAATTTTAGGAGTGGCGACGTTCGCGAAAGGTCCTCGATTATAGGAGTGGAGGCTGTGAATTTTCGAAGCTGGAGATTCGATATAGTATCGGAAACGTAGCACAGAACGTTGCGAAGGACCTCAGCATTCATACTCATTTTGCGCTCTCTATCTCTAGCGTCTCTAATAGCTTGTTCGTATTCTCGGCGTAGGTCTCAGAGAGTTTCCGTCGGTACCGTTATCGCAAGGTTTTTCTGCCTTTCATTGCGATTTCAACTTATCGCAGAAGTTTTCAACTTGTACATAAGTGAAAAGGGTAATTCTAGGAGCGCGTTCGCAATTCTACAGTGCGTGATTGTAGCTAGTGTATATATACTCGTATGTATAAATTCATTGTATATATTGTTCCTTCGAATAATAAGGAAAATTTAAAAAAATGGGTTATGTATCACAATTTAATTTTGAAAGACGCTCTATCCTGGATGTAAGCCTGACGCTCTTGCTTTGCAATTCACTTTGATATTCATTGATACCGTTTTAATTCGGCGTGGTAGGTTTTAAAGTGCGTGTGTGTGTACGCGTGTGTGTGAGTACCAGTGTCTGTTACTCCCAACTAGTTAACGCTTGGCAACATATTTCCCTTTAGGTTTGGTTATTTCTTTTGTGATCTTACTACTTACGATCAAGGGACCGCGAAAGAAGAATTCGATGGTAAATATGCGGACCTCGTCCAAGAGCCTTCCACGTGGTAGAATTGATATCAGATGAACGCGATCATCGCGCTATGGAATTGTGGCTGAGGAAAATTTTATAAGTTTTCGAGATTTTAATTTGCATTTTTGTTTAATTTTTCAGCGTCGCAGTGTAAGCGAGAATTTAGAGGATTTTAATGCGGATATTATTGCTGCGATTCGTGCTCCTGCGAATTCGTTTTCTCTAGTGCGGAAATATATCTACAATTTTAAGCGTTCAATTTAACGTATCCTTATGTGTCTATTATTCTTTACTTCCTCTCTAATCCTTTGCTTTAAATTTTATTTTGTTAGCGTGTAGCAGTGAAAGCGAAAAGTTTAGCATGTGGAGAAATAATGAGACCGACCGGGATGTGATGTCGATTCGAATGAATCTTAGTTACGAGTACTTCTTCTAGATCACCGAAATCTTTTCCGATATGCAATAAATGCTAAAATAGATGGAGCATTCCCGGACTCTTCTCGCATTCGGTTATAC
This sequence comes from Acromyrmex echinatior, assembly GCF_024713525.1. NCBI lineage: Eukaryota > Metazoa > Arthropoda > Insecta > Hymenoptera > Formicidae > Acromyrmex > Acromyrmex echinatior. The sequence continues at coordinate 10,593,020 of NC_141861.1, forward strand.
TTCTTGAGATAGCTAGTGATTCGTTGTAAATGCAGCACGCTGGGATAAGATCCTTCCGCCTGCTTGAAGGTAATGTATAATTTCTATTTTATAGTTCTGGCGTTCGGCTGAAGGCTGCTGACGCTGACAGTTCGCGCAGAGCGTCTGAGTATTTGTCGATACGCGAATTCTGTCACGCAGATAGATAGGCTAACGCGATGAATACGTTACCGGGAGGTTCGCGGCGCGAAACAGGTACTATAGTTAATAGCGGGTACACAGCTCTGCACATACTATGCGTCGCCGATTTGACGAAGTTAAAAGACGTTTAAAAGAAAGAGAAAAAATAATAGAACGTTATTTTACTATTCTAATGATTAATTAAGAGACTCTGAACATATGCTCTTTTCTTCCTGATTAGAAGCTAATCGTTTCTCTAGAATGTCTTACTTGATACAATGACATCCTACCAGTTTTCTTCTGTCACGTCCTGCCCTAATTTGATGGACGGGGACTGAAGATCGCGAGCGGGGGGGGGGGGGGCGGGATGGATCCTCGGTTCTGCTGTACAGTTGTGATGGCTGCGGGGACCGAGAAGGGTCCGCGAATATTACGCGACCACTTCCGGGTTCTTTTAGGAGCTCTATCAGAGGTGCCCTATATAAGAGTCACATAGTATGATAGTGAACAGGTCGTCCTCGCTAGTGCGAGCGTTGTCATCCTTTAGAGCTCTTTGAGGGAACCAGGAAGGGAATGGTGATGAAAAAAAAGAGAGAAATAATAATAGAGATGCGATAGTTTATCTTTATTTTTAGTTCAGTAGCTTCGATATGAGTGACGCAAGGCTTCTCAGTGACCTTGATTGGTCTCATGGAGCTTCTCATCGGGGGTCTCGACGTATCCGGCGGAGGAAGAGAAATAACCTCCCGTGGTACTTGGGCGATAGATTTCGTGGATAGATTCCGTGGCTCAGTTCGATTGAGTGTAGCCGTACGGGATAGGGACTCGGGGGGAGACTGGTCCGAGCACGCTGGAGTCGAAATCGCCGTGCTGATGCAACGCTTTCACCAGCCGCCTCAGTTGGCGCCTCCATTCTCCGCGTCTTGATCTAGACATCTACGGTGGTGATATAGAAATGAAGGGATGCCCGAGAGAGAGAGAGAATTAGCGTAAGATAAAATATAAAGTAATTGAAGAGGTTGCAGGATAAGGAGGGAGACGACTTCTCCTTTATTGGCGGGGGAAATGTCTTTACCCGAGGGGAGCACGGGGGTAGCTGCGATAGGAGTGGAGAGGAACGGGCACCTGAAGGCAAACGCTCAGCCCTGAGTGAGTAGAGAGGTAGCTTGGAACGACCCTGAACGAGGGCGCGCCAAGGTTGAAAAAAAATAAGCCATTTTATTAGCGCATCCTAGATATCAGGAAAAAAACTTAATGTTTATCATAGAAACTTTTTAGAACAATGATTACCTTCTTGGCTTCATCTTTAATGCTATTAATACAAAAATTAAAAAATTATATTTAAGTAATAAAAATTTACCTGAAATTAATGAAAACGAACTGACAAATAATAAAACACAGATGGTTCACGGTCATATATACCTAATATAAAGGAAAAATTTAGCAAAGGACATTAAAGCCAAATTTTTCAGTATTAAATTGGGGGGGAGGGGATTAAAGCTCAAAAAGATGTTCTCCCGAATAATATGAAAAAAATGTAGTTTATAGAATTTCTTGCAAAGAATTGCAACGCGACATATGTTGGACAAACAAAAAGAAAATTAAAAACTAGAATTAATGAACATAAAAATCAAATTAACAGAAAGATAAATAATTTAACTGTTATTACAGAACATAGGTTAAACAATGGACATGAATTTAAATGGGATGATGTTAGAATTTTAAATAAAGAGAAATATTTGAGTAAAAGGTCAATTTCAAAAATACTGCATACAAAACTTCAAGAAAATGCAATTAATTTACAATCCGATACTGAATTTTTACATCACAGTTATATGTCTATTCTTGATAAACTGTAAAACGAAAATCCAAGTCAGATAGTATTTTATTATACTTTGTATATAATAACTTTCTTTTCTTAATATTTTATTATCTATGGCTTACAATATTCTTCTTAAACACAGTTGACACTCAATATTTATTTATCATTGGTAATGACAAACTAATTTTGATTTGTATTTTGACAAGGAATTAACGTAATATTCTAAAGATGAATTTTATTAAATTTGTATTATCATTATTTGCGTTCTTACAATGTTATACTTGGTATGTTAGGTGAGTACAAATGTGAAAACAGTGGTATAGATAATTATTTCGAAATGTTTAAAATAACAACACATTCTAGATCTTAACTGTCACAGCTAGTTAAGGATGTTATCAATACTCAAATTGGCTATCATCTCAACCCATCAAATAATGAAGTATTTCCATAAAAAATTATATACGCTGAAGATGGCTTTAAAAAAAAATTGAAACATTCGTATCAATAAAGATATTATATAAACTTATTACTCAGTTTTATTGAACAGATATACACTACATCGAACTGCGTTTGCTCTCAAATGCTTAACATCTCATATTTAAATAGTTTTTGATTACGAGAGCTTTTGTCAAATTAAATATTTTGATATTTTGATATTTTTATAATTTTTATAATCACAGACAAGATTTTTAGATATCTCCCTAATAATATAGCATGCATGTTTTTCAATTATCAAAATAGAGCGATCATTGTTGATACATTCAATGTAAAAATATGGGAAAAAAGTTATTAAGATTAAAAAACAATAAATTTAAAGATATACTTAACAACATCAAATCGATTAAATATACAATAAACAACACAGCAAATCCAGTGATGATTATCTTAAAATAGGTCAGATTAATAATATAGTAAATGATAATACAATAATAATAAAATACATATTATATTTCCATTCTGCCCAATGAATTTAATCCTAGTAGGCCATTTGTAACGAAATATATAGCTAGCGACTATTTAGTGACAAGTTAAAAATCTTATCTAGTCAATACTATCTAATGACTAAGTAAATCAGATCGACTAGATTCATTTCTACTCGGGTTGTTAATGAAAAATGATTCATCAATCTGAGGAATGGATATTCTATCTGAAATGCAAATTCTGTTACAATTAGGTGATAAATTTGATTTATCTATGATAAAAATGAAAAAGAAAGAATTATTATAAAATTCATTAAACATGTAAATAGAAAGAAATATTTGTAAATTAATGATATGAGTGAAAAACGCCATAAGGAATAAATCAATAACCATCATAAATGAGTTATATCACAATTGCTTTTTAGACGAAAATAAAAATTTATTTTGAAATGTCTAACATATACAAAAAAATTTGTTAGAGAACATTATCACATATTAATCACGAGAGCAGATAAAGGGAATTCTACGGTGACTATGAATAGAAGTGACTATGATGAAAAGATGGTAGTCATGTTTAATGACGTCAACACATATCTGAAGACACTGATAATGTCTCGGCGCTAAGCTACGCGCAGCGACGCTGCTGTGGCTACCCTTTATACGAGCCGGCGAGTTGCCAAGGATTGAGATTATTGGATCTCAATAAAGGCTGAACTGATCAAGTGTGCTCAATCGATTGCATCCGCTCAAAATATATAATGAAAGTGTTTTTATTTTTTCTTTACGTGCCCTACGAGCGGAGATATTGCAAAATCTGAAATCTTTGATTTTATTAACGTCATCAGATAAGAGGAAAAATGTACGATTCGCTTTTTCAATAATAAATGACTTTTGATTCTAACTAGCGTTGGTACTATTGGCAACAGGTAACCATACATAACGGCATGATGGCTGTGATCACTGTGACGTGCATGGCGCAAATTATGCAAGATGAAATATTGAGATTAATCAAGAAACTGTGTTTAGGTATTCGTCGAGGAATTGAGTGTCCAGATGTTTGCTACCAAAGAATTAGGTGAATAGATTATCCAGATAATATCGAGATTGTTGTCGAAGAACTATGACCACATTTATACGGCCCCTTAATCGGATTTAATAACATTGATGAAAATACATTCAATCAATGTAGAAAATAAGTAAAAGTTTTATAAAAAAAGTGTCACTTTGCCTCATGAGCCGTGATTAGTCATTAAAGTCGACGACTATTCAGATTAAGATGTTTGTCACTGCGACGAAATATTGCGATGCAATTGCGATGCAAACATATATTGCAGACACTGCAGCAAAATTTTCTTTGCTTTAAAATATAAGAAAGTAACTTGTATTCTTAAAGCAGAAAATATGTTTCAAAGCAGAGGATTTATTTTTAAAGCAAAGAATTTTACAGTATTTCGTGGCTGACAGAGTTCCTAACCGAGAGAGTAACCACTAGCTGAAGTATTTTTCTGCAGATTACATGATTTCATCTAATTACAAATAATTTTTTTCACTATATATAAAGTAATTTGGTAAACTATATACGATTTTATTTATTTAATTTTAACATTATACAATGATTTCTCGTGGTTGCATAAGTAATTATCGAATTGTACGTAGAGATTTCATATGAATTTTATAATGATTTCGAGAGGACTCTGTTCGATGACATTAAATGGTTATCTTCTCGTTCCTAACTTGAATAATCATCGATTTTAACGATTAATATCTCGATTCACAAGGCAGAGCGAAATTTTTTCTTGTTCACGCAAAAGCATATTGAGGGTCGATCTCAACTCCAATTAATCTAATCGGTCGATTAAGTATCAAGCATGATTGGTGAACATCAAATTGGTCAGTTCCAATGTAACAATCGTCTGATTAGGTTAATTGGAGTTGGTGAGATTGGCCCTGAGTATATTATTATCAGTCAAGTAATAATAATTCCTAACATAATAGGTATGTTTCCAGAAGTATGATTATTCATTGAACGTATTTATTACTAAAATACCTTATTATAGAATATGTGTTAAGGAGCGTTTATATTGGCCGGAATCGTATGTTGTATGTCGTAATCTGTAAAAATTGACATATCAGCTTCGAGTATTCCCTTCTTATAGCCGAATGAGGGAATTCTCGATTGTAATTGGTCAATTCTTACAGATTACAGCATTACGGCCAATATAAACGCTCCCCTATACCTGTTCTACGATAGCCGTAAGAATAGCTGTAAGTAATTGTAGTTGTAAGAATTGATCAATCATAGTCAAATTATTCTCACATTCGACTTTATCAATTTTTATAACTATAACTATTTTATAATTATACTATTTTTATAACTTACAACTACTCTTACAACTATTGTAGAATATAGGCTTTAGGGCTGCCGCATATAAAATTTCGCAACAGTAAAACGTAACTGTAAAACGTAAACTTAAGCCGATGAGTCAATTAGGATATTGCTTTAGGTCTACGTAATCCAACGGAAATGAAAATAACAATAAACTTACCCATAACCTCGCAGTAAAGTGAACTGATGAACTGAAACTCGCCTTATGTATAAGTTTATGTTATTTCTATTTCCGTTAGATCTAAAACAGTATCCTGATCGGCTTAAGTTCACGTCTTAAGATTACTGTTACAGAAATTTTGTCTACAGCAGTCTTATGATTAAGGCTACAAACATAGACTTATAAGATAGATGGAGTCTTCATACGAGAGAAGTTGAAGACTTAATAGAAACAAAGAGAAATAGTCGCGGAATAATTCTCTTCTTTTCTAATAGTGAATTGATTGGTCGTCGTGGCAGGTCGGGGAGTAGCCGAGAGCAACGAAAATAGATGTTCGAAAATAAGTTGACTGAGAATGATAGTGAGAACTTCGGCGGATTGCAGCAGATTATTGCACTAATTTTAGTATTTTATTTACAAATTAAAAGTTGCAATTTAATAAGAGTGCGGTCTTGTTGCATTTGTAAGTCAGAACATGATTCGAAGAGATATTTCTTTCCATCGGTAAACAATTTCATTACAGTAAAACGTAACATTTGTATCAGTTAGATCTATTTTAGTAAAGTAAATAACATTAATTTCTCATTTTTTGCAATTGATTGAGAATATTCCGTTTCTCACATGATGTACATAATGCATCATTTATCCTTGTTTAATATTCGGTGAACAACAAGAATAAATGATGCATCACGTACATCATACGAGATACGAAATATATCCAAAATAATAACAGATACAGCTTTTTTTTATTAATTAATATATTTTAATGTAATTGTTCAAAAATTGTTCCTGAAAAAGATGAATTAAGAGATAAGTGGATCAGTATTATTGGATATAAAATCGCTAAAATTAGTGCTGTTTACAGTGTTCATTTCATAGATACTAACTTTCAATTTAAATTTATAAAAGATGTGCCAAAAAGATATTTAATACTTGTTCCCAGTATATTTCTTCCAATACAGCAGAAAACGACACTTACAATTATCACAGCGAATTATCACAGGATATCAAACAAGCAATATAATTGTAATTGATTATAATAGGTAAATAAATATATAATTAACTTATTATTTATACTATTTGTTATAATTACAATAAAATATTGGGTCATCTAAAAAGTATCCGCGGTTTTTTGTCACTAGATGGTGTTGATGGTCATATATCGGGCAACACTAATCCGATTGTGTCAAACGAATGCGCGTCTGAAAGATGACATTTTAGGTTACATTTTTTGTAAACAAAGTTTGGTGATTCATCAATCGTGTCAAAAGTTATATTGGTTTGAAAATGAATAAAATATCTGAAGAAATACGCTATGTGATGCTTTTTACTACAAAAAAGACAAAAACGCAGCACAAATATACAGACAAATTTGTGAAGTTTACGGTGCGGATGCTGGTGAGCGCAGGACGCAGGAGTGGTTTGTTCGATTTCGTTCTGGAAATTTTGATATCAAAGATCGACCTCGCTCTGGTCGGCCAGTCACTGAAAAAGTCGATGAAATTTTGCAATTGGTCAAGCAAGACCGGCATGTGAGCTGTCAGGAGATAGCCAATGCACTAAGAATCAACCATATGACAGTTTGGAATCATTTGAAAAAGGCTGGCTACGCAAAGAAACTCGATGTTTGGATGTCACATGAATTAACGCAAAGAAATTTGATTGATCGAATTTCCATCAGCGAAACACTACTAAAGTTTATGATTTTTAATAATCAAAAAGAATATTTTTTTTAAATATAAAGAATTTGAAAATTATGAACTCTCACAGGTAGAAATTAATGTTTTTTTCATAAGTCTGTTTTACATGATATGAATGGAATATGAATGGAAGTTCAAAAGTTCCAAAGATTTAAGTTCTTCAGCTTTAATACCTCTATACCTTTATTATATCTTATTATTTTTATATAAAAATTTTATACATATATACAAATTATATTAAAGTTTATTACATATTTTTAAGTGTGTATACAGGGTTGGCCATATTCGACGGAAAGATGTTTTTTTTTCAATCATGGGAAAGCACATTTTTTGCTGTTCATTTTAAAAATCATTTAATAGGGTTCAAGGAGATTTGTGTACATCATTTTTTGAATATGATATCTCTTAAATGACCGCCTTGAGCCTGCATGGCGAGTAGTGCCCGTTTTGCAGCGTTTTCCATCGTTTTGATCAATGTTTCGGCCGATATGGCGGCTATTTCCTGTCGGATGTTGGCCTTAAGTTCGTCTAGGGTCCTTGGCTTGTTGACATAAACCTTTGATTTTAAATAGCCCCCCAAAAAGAAGTCTGGAGCCGTTAAATCTGGTGAACGCGGTGGCCATTCAAAATCACCATTTTTTGATTAGTAATTTTTTTGGATTAGTAAGTGCCTCACCAGTTGAAAATCTTTCATACAAACGATACAATGTGTTCGCGGAAGGCGCACTTTTCACTTTATTTATTTTTCTCCATGCACGTTGAGTTTTAACAATTGACTTGTTTTGTTGAATGTAAATTTCAACAATCTGAGAGTGTTCGCGTGGCGTGTACTGCTCCATGGCAAAAATTTCCTTCGACTGACGCTTCAAACGCGCTACGTCGTTACTCGATCTAACATCTCTGTCAAAAGTTACAGTGTTGCCAGATCTTTCCGTCGAATATGGCCAACCCTGTATAAGCGTGTATGTATAATAATTAAATGGTTATTTTTATTACGAATCTTTATTTTCTCATACAAGACATTAAAAATTGTACACTTCCCTATAGGTCCATTTAATACTTCTGTAGAATTTAATTTAACTTACATATTTTCAAAAAATTAACCTTCAGCTGTTGCTGTTGTATCTCTATTTTCGAATAATTAAAAAATATTATATCTTTATAAAACTCGAATTTATAACCTCTCAGCACACGAACCAAAAGTTGTGACCTTACGCAATACGCTCAAACTGATTGGTACCCCACCGCTCACTATGAAAGAGAAACACAGCTATATCTGGAGTAGAGCTGTCCTTCTTTGTTGTCTTCAACTTCTCACGTATAAACACTCTATCTTATAAATCTATGGTCGCAAGCTATAAGCCATAAGAAATTAATCAGTCATAGTCAATTCTATCATAAGATTCGCGTCGGAACGGATTATCACATTCAATAGAGGATATTGAAAGAAGAAAAATTGCACGCATTTCATTACACTCCCGTGCAACATTTGAGAGAAGAAGATTATCCTCTAAGAAGGAGATGTTGCGAAAACTATTTAAGAACACAGAGGTCACATAACGTCAGAATTGTAACGACTTATTTGAACAAGCAGTTTCCGAAACGGTGGATGGGACGGTATGGGCCTACGTTGGCCCGCAAGATCTCTAGACCTCAATCCTCTAGATTTCTTTTTCTGGAGCTACTGCTAGGAGTTAATTTATAAAACGCTTCCTGAAGGCACAGAAGATCTAGAAACAAGATTGCGATATGCCGTATGGGCTATCGAAGAGGATGTTATGTACAAAGAAATTTGTTGAGACGCATGCAAGCCTGCATTATAATGGATGGTGGTTCATTTTGAACATCTTTTAAAAATTTTTTTCTTTCATCCTTTTCAGGGCGTCTAAAGCAATCCGCTCTTTTCAGAGCGTTCAAAACAATTCATTCTTTTCAGGATGATCGAAAGCAATCAGCCCTTTTTAGAGTAACTAATATGTTTTTACCTGAAATATTTCTCATAAGGCAAAGTAAAAAGAGAAAAAAATGAGAGAAACGTGCGGGAAATATTAATTCTGCAAAAAACGAATAACATGCAAAATTGTTTCATCGTTGATCTTTCATCGTTTGCAATTGGAATTGTTACATTTTGAATTTTTGTGACGCTTCAATTAATCATTCACGTTGAACAGCTTCAGTTCATGAAGAATCTTTCCTGGTCTAATCTAACTTATCAACCCGTAAAATTAATGCATTAAGTCGATAAGTCAGATTACACTATGATCATATGAATTTGCGTGCATTTGACTATTCAACCAATAAAATCAATGCGCGGCTGCTGGCCGCTGCTTGCCACGTCGAGTAACATGTGTTGTATAATAGTAACTTGTGTTTTTACACGCGGTTTTCGATCGCCAAACAATTAATCGACAGTGATCGATAGTGATTAATTAATAGATTTATTAGTAAAGTCCATCGATTGCCTGCTATCGTCGGATAAACGCGTGTTGTGTATACATACATTTCTTCGTAAATGTATGTGTAATAAAAGAACATGTGTTTCTTCGCACAATTTTCGGCCGCTATTAAATAATTAATCGGCAGTAATTGATTGTGATTAATTCAATTTCATTAATAAATTTCTCATTTTCTTAAACGAGTGAATAATGGATCGAATAGATATACAGTTAGTGTTGTGCGTGATTATTTAAATTTATTAAAAGAAACACTAATTGTTTGGAAGTCCACTGTTTGGAATTCTATCGAAAAATTCATCGGAATTCTAGCCTTTCTCATGGACATTTGGAATTATTAAATCATTTTGACATGGTAAGTAAAAGAGTGAGTTACTGAGTGATTGAGTGAGTGAGTGAGTGAGCGAGTGAGTGAGAGAGAGAGAGAGAGAGAGAGAGAGAGAGAATCTTGCATTCAAAATTTGAGACGATATTTCTTTTTCAAAAATCTACTAATAGTGTGTACTATTGTGTGAAATCATCAATTGATCGTAGCAATCGTCTCGCGTAAGTACTCGCGTTTGAGGGTGAGTTGCATCGTCCCTGCTTACTTCTTGTATTTGACCCGCAAACTGTTTCTCTTAATAATTCAAAAACTAAGCATCGGAAAAAATTTTCGAAGAGGAAAAATCGTATCAGAATTAACTCAAAAATACAATATTTTAAGGACAGAAATTCGTTTTGAATCACCCTGTACAATAGGTATAAAAGTGCCTTTTTATGGCGCTCGACACTCATTTTCGGCGTCAAAATAAGTCACGTGATAGAAATTGATGAATATTAAGCGTCAATTTTGATCACGTGATCTATTTTGACTCTGAAAATGAACGTTGAGTGTCAGCGTGAAAAGATATCTTAAGGACATATCTACATAAACTTGCATAGTATCACATTTCATGTGCGTCTTTATAGGAGAAATGCGATTAGATAATTTTCTTTATGCATATTTTATGTGGCTACGCAAGTTGTGTGGATATACCCTTAGGGCGATTACTCACAAAATTACATAAGTTGCATAAAACTTTAGACCTATGAGCATCTTATGTAAAATCAACATGTCATCTTTATTGAATGCTTATTAGTTCTGTGGTCTTATGTGGTTATGCTGCTTATTTAATTTTGTATGTAATAGCCCTTAGGCAGCAGCACAGGCTATTGCACAATGCAGTGCATAAGCAAATCGACTAATTAGAATTCTTGCTTTTCTCCCATGATACGGAAAAGAAATTGTGATTCCCTGTAATGCACTTTATAATACGCGAAAAGATTATAGAAAAGTCTTAGCTACGGTCATTACAATTACGCAATTTTGTCTGCGATTGCGATAATGCCTACTGCACATTGGAAACGATGAGTGATGAGCAATATCCAATGAGAGGTCTGCTTTGTATCATCACATAAGAAAAAGCAGAGCTTTCATTGGATATCGCTCATTGTTCACCGTTCATCGCGTCCAGTGTGCAGTAGGCATAAAACAATGAAAATTCTCTAGGCTCTAGACACTGTAATTGGCATAAAACAACAAAAATTATCTATACACCAGATTTACCAGTTAAAGGAGCACACATTACTATTGATGTATATTCTTCTACATTTGAAATCTCATTAGATAATTTAAAAAAATACATCAATGACAGCGAGTGCTCAACTAATCATTTTGTAATCTATACGTAAAATCCAGCGCAATAGAAGGAATAAGGAATTAGTAATAACGAATAACGATTTTAACAGAAATTGGATACATCGGTTTTGGATAGGTTGAAATCATTATTCCTTATTCCTAATTCTTTATTCTTGCTATTGTGCGCAGCACAATCCCCTTAAGCTGCACTCGTAATACAAGAATTGAGGAATTAGGAACAAGGAATAATAATTTCAACTTATCAGAAACAGCGTATTCAGGTATATCAGATTATGTGTTCCTTGGTTTAATATGAATTTATTTGTTGTAGAAGTTTAGTGCATAATAGTGCACAAAGGGACATAAGTACAGTTGCAAAGATAAACCACCATATTTGAAATCGTGTACTATATGTACTCCCGCCATTTTGGCTAGCATTTCTGAAATCATGCGATACGTTATCAATTCTTCAAAAAGTATTACGTAAAAATTATTTCACAACATTTATGTAATCTTAATAATGATATGTACCATTTATAGAAAAGATTTGGTATCAATGACAGACGACAAATTAAATTCTAGTGCCTTCTTATGTACCACTCTTCTAAAAAAAGATAATATCTCATAACTTTAATCTCATTGAATATAGATAACCATCGACGAGATATTTATATTGGCTGCAGCACAGACTCTTGCATAACGCATAATGCATAAAGGAATCAACCAATTGAAATTCTTCTCTTCCGTGGAATGGAAGGAAAGGAAAGATTCTGATTAGTTTACTCGCTTATGCACTATGCGTTATGCAAAAATCTGTGCTGTGCTTTATTATTTGTATAAAAAATTTGATATCAACAACTGGCGCCAAGTTAAATTTTGTTAATACAAGATTAATTTATTACTAATAACTTTAATTTTTCTTTAAAAATATTTTCATTGAATACAGATGACCATCATGATATTTATTAACTAAAGGAGATCGGATGCAAACGAAATTGCATGCTGATATTTGTTAATACAAAATGCGTGATCAATACAAACTCACCTTTTTAAAAAAAGGTAAAGAAAGGCACTAAGAATATGCTTTTCGAATAGAACTTAAACCAATCAGCAGATAATGTTTTTAAATGTTTTCTAAACGTTTATTTTTCATTAATTTTACATTTTTTACGATTCGTTTTAAAAATTCATTTATTTAATGTATATTTAACATTTATTAAACATCATTTGCAATATAATTTTTTATTTGAAATAAATGAAAATAATTGAAAAACCATTGTTTAAACGTTTATTTAATGTTCATTTAATGTTTATTTTGAATTTGATTTTTATTTGAGATAAAGGTTTGAAAAAACATTTTTTAAACATTTATATTTAATGTTTATTTTTATTAAATTCCAACCCAAGTAATGGCAACTTTAATTCTTTGTCAAAAATTATTATTTTTCGAAAAAAATGAATGTAAAAATCAAATGAAAAAATAAAACCAAGTGCTACAATTTTAACTAATCAAAAGTTAAATTCTATTAAATTAAAAGATAAAATACAATTGTTATTGGCTCTTGTTTATTTAACTCTAATATTGTAATATGTACCATTCATATAAAAGATTTGATCAAGAAAATTGGCACTTAAGTTAAATTCCTCAAAATTGTATGTATCGATCGTAAAAAAGATTTGATATCAACAATTAATGCCAAGTTATATTCTATGTAATTCGGATGCCAAATTAAATAAATAACTTTAAATAATTAACTTTAGTGATATGTATCATTCCTATAAAAGATTTGATATCAAAAACTGGCGCTAAGTTAAATTCCATTTTTTTATACTATGCCAAATTATATATATAATGAATATTAATCTAATGATATGTATCATTTGTTCAAAAGATTTGATATTAACAATTTTGGCACCAAGTTAATTCGATGTTAAGTTAAATTCGACTATCAAAATAAAAAATAAAAACTCAAATGATACTATGTCTATTATTTACTCGATACAAATGGTACTAATTATTATACAGTAAAACCTAAGTATACGTATATCTTATTGAAAGATCTTCCTATTCCAATCCAAATGATTTAAATTCCTTTTAAATGAAATTATTATATCAATACAATTCATTAAAAGACATTTTCTCTTTCAACTAAAGTAGTGGGTTTTAATTCTCTTATAAAACATTATACAAAACATTCTTGACGCTTCCACGGGTGCTTTCTACAAAAAGATTATGCGTTTTGCGGATTTCTTCCGTATCAAGATCCATTCTTGGAATGCCAATGAAAAGAACATCAACGTGATGTCAGGCTAAAACACGCTACACAATCAGCATTATCAGAACACAACATCGAAACAGGATATTAAATACTATTTGACAAAACGACCACAATAGCCAACATTACATCATACTTTCCAAGAAAGTATAGAGAAGCCATAGAGATACAAAAACACCCTAACAATCTAACTAGAGATAATGGTTACAACATAAATAAAATATGGAAAACCATTCTTCCGGTTATTGAAGACCAATCAATTTCCCTCTCCCTCTCCCCACCCACAATTTTCTTCTTTCTCCTCACCTCTCCAACAATTAGCGTAATATTATATTTAAAAAATCGGCCCGGAGGAACATCTCAGTATCAGGCTGCTTGATTGCGTTGAAAGTTCGACAACCACATCGACACGCAATTATCATTTCTGAAAATAATTCGCATGACCATCACTTCGCCATCACCGGCTTCGCCGGCTCTAGCTGCTCACCTAAACGCGTTAGAGGTAATACCTCCTCCTTCTCCTTCACTTCCCCTTCGAACTCCTTCACCTCCTCCTCGATCTCCGTCACCCGCGTTTTCGGGCGCTCTAACAAAATATATTTTCCCTGACACCTCTTCGGTAACACTCGATTCATCCGTCATCTTCATCCCATTTTTCCCCAGAGGAAATTTAGTCTCCGATGAACTCCACGAACAGCGTGGAGTTCCTAGAATAAATTCCTCCATCACCACCGAGATCCTATTTCCGCATCCAAGAGAGTGACTCATTTGAGTCATTCGTCAGACAATCGCGAACCACCTATTCCCGAGGGGACTTTCATCGATCGGCTCTCATTATTTCGATCCAGAAATTCGGCATGGAATTACCGGCCAACTCCCCATTCCTGTATTCCGATATTTATTCTGAATTCCGCCAACCCTTATTTAGTCTCAGTGGAATTCTTTTTCAATCTTTTTCCTCCTTCCTCCGTTATCCATGAAATAGACTGAATAAAACCTATGTACTCTGTTTCCTGAATCCTCATCTGGCGATTTAATCCAACTAACATGCATAAAATTTAAATAATTGTTAAATAGTCATTGTTAATTAGTTAATAAAGATTACCGCGTCGATCTGTAATATGTAAATTAGTTTGTAATAAATAAACTTATTAAGGTATAACCTTGTTCTTTATTTTCTGTTCGTTTGATAATACTCAGAAAACAATAAACATTACTAATAATTTTATTATTTTTCTCTTGTTCTTTAATTTTAAAACTCTAAAAACCTCGTAATTGTTTAACCTTGCCCTTTTGAGAGATCGCATTTTGGTCCATTCCCAAGTTAAAGGGATTAGATTCCTTGATTCGAAATTCGGACCGACGATCGTACCGCTCATAGAAAACAGATGTCATAGTGTCTTTTCGGGACCCATATTCCGAGGCGAGCACGAAAAAGGTACGTTCGACTCGCGGTACTCGCCTCTGTGCGAATATCTGCGAGACAAGAGTCTGATCGCGTCCTACCAGGTACTCTCATCATTCCCGCTATTCTTCTCTTCAGTAGGATCATAAATTTAAAATCTTCATGAATTTGGACGTCACAGAAGGGATGATCAATTTTAAATGGGAATATAAAAGTGGATGAGAAAGGAAATTAGACATATACAGGGGGAAGGAGGAACTCGGTAATTGACTATATGTGCGAGAGCGAATCAGAGCGAGAGCGCTGACGTGAAATTTTTAAAGTGATGCGGCGTTTGTCTAACAATATTTCTCGCTGGTTCAAATCCGGCTCGAAGGACCAGAAAATGTGCGAGAATGCACCGCGCGGAAAGATGAAGAGTGAGAAAACGGCACACGGTTGATATGACACACGACAGTAAAGAGAACTCCGTTTCTTTGTAATTTAACAAAAGAATTTTCTTTAATATGCTCAGTTACAAAGTCAGAAAATATAATTAATTAAATATTAGATTAACAGAATATTAAATGCGGTCACCTTTTCCAAATGGTATTTTGGAATCGCGGTGATGGAAAATCTCGGCGATTTTCTCGGCACTTCTCGAAAAGATTCGTTTTATAGCGGTTTTCACTAAGCGGTTAGCACGGCGGTTTTACGAAGCGATATAGTAGCGAGACTATGACTCTAAGAACTCTAAGAACTTTTAGAAGTAAGAACTCTAAGAAGTCTAAGAACTTTAAGCGGTGTAAACGGTCTAAGCGGTGTAAACTATCTAAGCAATCTGCCCAGGAGGAACGGCGAGATCGAGGCATTTATTGCTTTCGGTCTGGGCTTTCTTCTTGGGAGAAATCCAATGAAATTTTGCCACAATCGTAATTATTACGTAGCATTGGTTGTACAAAATTGATTGGCGCTTTCGATTCTTTTCTAACGACGTTCAACGTAACAGTCATGCGCGACAGAAAATCCGTACGCGGGATTGGTGACGGAGCGCGGCGCTCGCGTGCGCGAATTGAATTGTTCTAGAACTTTCGATTGTCCGTTGCCGGTGCCTGTTTGCGTATACCGAATTGTTTTGAAAAGACTAAAGAACGACGAATCCCTGACTTTGACGAGGCTTAATGTCAGGCTCGAGATGAAATCACGAGCTCGCCTTGTGCATGCGTTCAATAACAATTACTGTCGGTCGATCGAAGGAGTTCTTACCTTTTTTTTCGAATTACAGATCTCAAACACTATTAGTGGATGAGAAGATGAAGGGAGGAGATATGTTGTATGAAAATAGAAGATACAATACATTCGGACCATCATCCACTGGTCGTTTTACTGAAGGGAGGTAGGGGTAGGAGAAGAGGAGAGGGAAGGGAAAGGAAAGGAGCATGTAGAAGAATATGGGATGAGGGAGGTAGGGAAATATTTAGAGAGATGTTAGGCAGAATGGAGTGGAGAGAAGGGAACGTGCATGATAGCCTGAAG
This sequence comes from Acromyrmex echinatior, assembly GCF_024713525.1. Taxonomy (NCBI): domain Eukaryota; kingdom Metazoa; phylum Arthropoda; class Insecta; order Hymenoptera; family Formicidae; genus Acromyrmex; species Acromyrmex echinatior. The sequence goes on from NC_141861.1 coordinate 10,609,476, forward strand.
GAAGTGGAAGGGAGAATAAGAGAAATATTGAAAAATATAGAAATTATGGAGACGTATAAAGAAACAAGGAATATAGTGAAAGTAGGTAATAGGAGGAGTTTTGGACTGAAAAAGGCCTCAGACAAGGATGTCCGCTAATGATGCTCGACATTGTTTAATATATATATATGTATGTCAGACTTGGAGGAAGAGATGGCAAAAGGTCAGACAGGAGAAGTAGTGATAGGAAAAGAGAAATGCTGGACAATAATGTATGCGGATGATTCTACTGGCAGATAGAGAAGCTGATATGAGAGAGATGCTGAAGAGATTTGAGAGGTTTATACAAAAAAAAGGACTGAATCTGAGCCCGGAGAAGTCAAAAATAATGAAATTTGAGAAAGGAAGAGGTAGGATAAAAAAGAGAGAGTGAAAATGGAGAGAAGAGGAAATAGAAGAAGTCAAAGAAATCAAGTATCTAGAATACACGCTACAAAAAAACAGGGACTGAGAAACATATAAAAGAAAGGATAAAGAAAGTAACAGTGGCAATGAAGAGAACATGGAGCATTGGAGAAATAATATTCAAAGACAACTTCGAAAGGAGAATGAAGATATTCAATTCTTTGGTGGAGAGTATAGCCCTGTATGGAGTGGAGATATGGGGCTGGTAGGACGACAATAGACTAGACGGGAAAAAAGGAAGTATGTGAAATGGATTCTAAAATTGGACTGGAGAACACCTAATTATATACTGATAAAAGAAACAAAGATAAATGAAATCAAAATTAAAGCAATCAGAAGAGCAGTAAAGTACGAGGGAATTCGAGGCAAAAGTTAATAAAAGAATGTATAAAGGAGTTGGAAAAGGACAGTAGAGGAAAAGAAGGTGACTGGGAAAAGAAGAGACGAGAAGTGCTGGAAAGAGCAGGAACAAAGTAGTTGAGTAAGGAACAAAGAAGAGTAAGAGAGGCAGGAGATCAAGATATAGCAGAAGATCTCATAAAAAAAACTAGAAAGAAGAGGGAAAGAAGAAAGATAAGTAAAGATAAATGAATCAAGGTATTGTATAATAGCAATTATAAAAATATATGGTCAGAAAAGTTATCAAAATACTTGGAAGACAAAAAGAGGAAAGATAGAAGTTTAATAGCAAGATTCAGATGTGGGAACGAGACAAAAGGAGACCAGTACTGAAGAGAGGATAAAGAAAAGAGATGTAGAATTTGTCATGCTGCAGAAGAGAGTATGAGCCATATATTCAAGGAGTACAAGGAGACAAAGCATGAGATGCTGATGGAAGAATTCATAGCGATAGAAGGTAAAGGGATAGAGATAATGAAGAGGATAGATAAGGCAAGAAAAGAAGCAGAAGGGAGGGAAAAGAAATAAGAGTGAGGACTTATTCCAGATTGTTACACCAAATAGATTAGAAAGCAAAAATTACATATAAGTATAATTTTAAGGGCAGTTCCAAGCAATATGTATAGGCAATATGTATAGGCAATTATAAAGTACCAAAGTCACAAGTAGTTATATATAAGCACGCTATATGTAGGAAAGTTTGAAATGTGCAATATACACTGTTTTATTTTTGAATGAATAACTTTTATATGTATTTCAAGTATTTCAAATATTTATAAGTATTTATACGTATATATATATATATATATATATATATATATATATATAAAGGGTGTTTCAAAATGATCTGACATTTTAAATTGCGCGCTATTTTTTTTGCAGCGAATGTAACGTACTAACCTTTAATAACTGGCATCAGGAAGTATTGAGGTTTAGTCATGGAGAATTACACGATCGAGCAACGCATAGAAATTGTGAAATTTCTTCAGACGAAGTTTCATGGTCGTGTTATTTCGCGCCGCGGCGATGTGAATTGGCCACCAAGATCGTGCGATTTGACGCCATTGGACTTCTTTCTTTGGGGTTTTCTGAAAGGAAAAGTGTATGCCAATGATCCACAGACCATTCCGGAGTTGAAGGAAGAAATTAGACGTACCATTAATGAAATTAGTCCGCAATTATGCCAAAATGTCATTGAAAATTTTGTCAAAAGAATGAACGTTTGCAAACAGAGTCGAGGCGGCCATTTATCGGATATTGTGTTCCACATATAACCTCCATGTTTGTACTTTATATTAAACTAAAAACATGTGTACTTTTCAAATAAATAATATGTTTTATTAATACATTAAAATGTCAGGTCATTTTGAGACACCCTTTATATATATATATATATAGAGCGAGAATAGAGATGTGTATAAGGAAAATATGAAGAATGTATACAGAAGAGAGATAGGAGTTAGACGTTACTAAAGTAAGAACAAATGCAAAATAAAAGTAAAATAAATGTATTCTGGAAGCCATTCTAAGCCGCAAAGCAAGGATTAAAATTAATAAATAAATAATAAATAAAATAGAATAAGTCTTAGAAAAATAATAATATAATATTTGAGAAAGAATAATTAATTAAAATTTTTAATTCATTAAAAATAAAATTAATAAATAAGTTTAAAAAATAAGTGATACAAGATGGGGAGAATCAAAATTGATAGGGAAAAATAAGAAAAAAATTAATATTAATCAATTTAAGGATAAAGAGGGGGATGTAGATGGATCAAAAATAGAAAAAAGATTTATTATTTTCAATTTAAAAAAATTTTTTTATTATGTCATCAAAATGGGAATTTATTTCGGCGGTGTAAGTTAGATAGAGGTACAAAAAAGAAATATAAGAAGGAAGTTAAAGTTAGTATTATAAAAGTTGAAAAAATTAATATATATGTTCGCATTAAAGGTATTATTTGAGGAATAAAAGAATATTAATTAATTAATATTTTTAAAGTGACAATTTAATATTCTATTTATAACTAATTCTTTACATTAAAAATAAATATTTATTTAGATTTTTCTATTATAATTTGATTTAAAAGATCAATACTTTTTTCAGTTATTTAATAAATTTAAAAAATAAATAAATTATAAATAATAATTATAATATTGAAAATATAAATATAAAAGTAAAATAAAAAAATATATTAGGTGTACAACTTTGCTTCCGCCGTTTTCCTATAGATGGCTTTAGCGGTAAGTGGTGGTCGAAATAAATAGATCATAGACGTCATACTATAAACTTGGGCAATGTCAACATAACCTCATGGAAACATTACTCGATTTGTATCTGCATCATAAAGTTATTCTCGATTGAAAATGTCAGTTTACGAGCCAAATTCTCGTCATTTGCGGGAGGTTTTAATTTTCTGCTTCAATATGAAGAAATCTGCGGCTCATCGAATACTGCTCTCAAATACTTATGGTGAGGCTCCTATTAGTGAAAGAACGTATCATGAGTGGTTTCAACGCTTCAAGAACGGTGATTTTGACGTCAAAGACCGGTACAGCGATGGAAGAGAGAAGGTTTTCGAAGACGCAGAATTGGAGGTATTACTTGATCAAGACTCGTGTCAAAATCAGAAGAATTGGCACGATTAGGAGTGACTCAACAAGTCATTTCAAAACGCCTCAAAGTCATGGGAATGAATTCAGAAGCAAGGAAATTGGAAGCCGAGAGATGTTGAACGGCGTTTGTTTGCTTGTGAACAGCTGCTTGAAAGGCAAAGACGGAAGGGATTTCTGCATCGCATTGTGACTGGGGACAAAAAATGGGTTCATTACGATAACCCCAAGCGCAGAAAATGGGGAGTTCCCGGCCATGCTTCCACGTCGATGGCCGAATATTCACGGCTCCAAGATCATGCTCTGTATTTGGTGGGACCAACTCGGCGTAGTGTATTATGAGCTGTTAAAACCGACTGAAACAATCACAGGCGATCAGTATCGAACGCAATTGATGCGTTTGAGCCGAACATTGAAAGACAAACGGCCGCAATACAACGAGAAACACGATAAAGTGATTTTGCATGCTCGACCCCATGTTGCGAAAGTGGTCAAGACATACTTGGAAACGTTGAAATGGGAAGTCCCACCCGCCGTATTCTCCAGACGTTACTCCCTCTGACTATCACTTGTTTCGATCAATGGCACACGGCCTGGCTGACCAGCACTTTCGGTCTTATGAAGAAGTAAAAAATTGGATCGATTCGTGGATCGCCTCAAAAGATGATCAGTTTTTTTGAGGCGGGATTCGTACGCTGCCCGAAAGATGGGAGAAAGTAATGACCAGCGATGAACAATACTTTGAATCATAAATGTATGACCAGTTTTTTACAATAAAACCTCGAATTTCGAAAAAAAAAACGGTGGATGCAAAGTTGTACACTTATAATAATAAATAATAAAATTTAAAAATATAAATAAAATTTTTATTTAAAAAGAATTGAATTGATAATTGATAATTTTGTTTATATTATATATATAATAGAAAATAATCATTTATTCATAAATATTTATTTTATTTATTAGTATAATTAAAAATGTTGATTTATAAAATGTATAATAAATAAAATTAGAGAGAAGATAGAATAAAGAATAAAAATAAGTTAATTTAATTAGATAAAGTAAATAATGGGTAATAGGTATAAATGATTAAATTGTCGGGGGTGAAAGGGGGAAGAAGGATAAAATAAATATAAAATAAATAATTTTTTAATTTATAATTTGTTTAAAATTATATAGATAAAAAATTAAAATAAATTGATAAGATTGATAAGATAGGTGTTCGAGAGCGAGTTAAAGCGAGAGCGTCAGCGAGAAAACTTTGAGTGAGACGACGTTTTAGTTGAAGTTCGATTTACGCGAATTCTCGATCGCGAATCAAACGCGGCGGTTTTCTAGCGGTGGAGCGTCTCCCAGGCGATTGCACTTGTAGCGTTGACTCTGACTGAGAACAGCGAAGAGAGCGCATTGCTGCTCGATTTTGCCTTTTATCCTCTTTGAAAAACAAAGGCTTCTTTTTACAATCACCTATGAAATTCTCGCAAAATTGAAAAATTTGAGGTGACCTCCTGTTTCGGGCAGCGATTGGCAATATTCGAGCGCGATGGCCAAGCGGTACGCTATTGCCATGCGCGCTAAATCAGGAATCCTGATTGGGGTGTACGTATGTTACGCGTCACGCGAGCGCGTGTGCGCTGCGACCGATCTGAGTTAACTTGCCGTTTTACGGTTGAAATTTGTGTACGTACGACATGCAGCTTAGCTTATGTTTTTCGACTTTATTGACGAGGTGATGGCCAAGTTTGTATTTTGGAAACCTCTAAAGACGCTTGGAATTTTTCTAGAAGCTTCCGATCCGCATGTCGCACGTACATCGAATCTGCAAAAAACTGTCTGTTTCGGCTGTATCTCGAACAATAGGAAAATAAGTAATATTAGTTAGGAGTAGATGAAAATAAAGTAAAAATGTTATGTCTGATTTAAGTAATAAATTGTAAATTCATTTAAGAAATTAAATTAAAAATTTCTAACATTTTAGAAAAAAGTAAAAAAGTAGTTAATTTTATATTTAAGTTTAATAATGATGAATTTAAAAATAAATAATTAAAATATTATAAAAAATATATTATAATTTAAGAAAAAAATATTAAATTGCAAATTTAAAAATTTTAAAGTTTATAATTAAATAATATATAAATAATAAAATAAATATTATATTTTTAATTAGATTTAAAAAATTAAATTATTTATAATGAGATTTTTAAGTATAATGAGATATATTAATTAATATTATAATAAGTGGTATAGTAGAAATAAATAAGATTTATAAAAAAAAATATTTTTTAAACTTTGAAGGTTTAAAGTTTAAATTATAACTTAAAATTTTTATCTAAATTTAAATAAATTTAAATAATTAAAATAATAAATGATAAAAATAATGGAAGTAATAAATATAAATAAATATTATTGTTTATATAATTTATTTTAATTAATTTTAATTCAACTTTAAATAAGAATAATGAATAAAATAATATATTATAAATGAATAGTATAAATAAAGATCTAAGTATCATTAAAATTAAGATAGGTAATAAATTATTTAATGTTATAAATAAAAAAATTGAATATCATTTTACAAAAAATATAGAAAAAGGCGGTAAACCAGCTATATTAAATAGGATAAAAATATTAAATTAAAGTTAATGTTATTGGGTGAGATAGAAGAATTTTTAAATATTTTAAATAATAATAAAATAAAAATTAATGATAAAATTAATGATAAAAAAGTAATTGAATAAAAAATAAAATATATTAATCAAGAAAAAATTTTTGTGTAAATTGTTAAAATTATTCATCTGGATTGATTAATTGAAGAGTAAACTATGATTATTTTAAAATTAGTAATATTTAAACATCTCTAAAAGGGGGCAGGATAGAACAAAATTAAAATTATGTATAGGAAATTTATTGAATTTAATTAGAGAAATTATGTAAAAAGGAATAATTTTTTGAATGGTAATTAATATTAATAAAATATTTAATGGAAAAAATTTTGAAATTAAAGGAAATAAAAAATGGAAACGAGGAATATTAAGTTTAATTATGAGAGAAAGGAATAAAATATAATAAATATAATTATGAAATATAATGACATTATTAATAAACAATAGAAAAAAATTATTAAAAATGATGAAATAATTTAAATAATAAAATATAAAAAAATTATTTTTTAATTATTTATAAATATATTAAGTATAAAGATAAATAAAAAATTAAAAATCTCTAAAAAAAATCGAATAATTATTAAATCTTGTAAAAATAAGGAAACATAAGATAAAATAATTTAAAAAAAAAGATAATATAAGTTAAAATTTGATTAAAGTAAATATTAAATAATTAATTAAAAATAAAAAAATATATTTTTTTATTAAGTATTATTTTAATGAATTAAATTAAATTAAATAAAAAAAATATATTAAAATTAATTTATTATAATAAATTTTTTTAATTTAAAAAATTAATATTGAATAAAAAAAATTAAAATTTTTACAAAATAGTATAATTATAATAAATAAAATAATTATAATAAATAAAAATAATTATAATAAATAAAAAGTTTTAAATTTTGTTATCAAAAGTATAAAATAAAAATTTATATTTTAATGTAAAAAGGAGACATAAAAATCTTTGAAATTTTCTGTAATAGTTTAATTCTATTATATATAATTAAAAATAAAAATTTAAGATAATATATTATATATTAGGTGTTGGAATTAATTCGTAGCGTTTTACAAGTGATGGGAAGTACTTTCATTAATGTATTTTTTAATGCTCATGTGAAATAAATAACATTCTTTCATTAAAAACGCTACGAATTAATTCCAACACCTAATATATAATAAAATATATAATAAATTAAAATAAAATAAATATAAAAAATTAAATTTTAATTAATAATAAAAAATAAATAAAAAAAAATAATAAAAAATATAAAATAAAAGTATAAATAAATATATATACATGATTTATTTCATCAAAATAATTCTTTAATCAGACATATCATTAGGTAAATTATTAATTATTTTTTAAAATAAATTTGTTTTATAAAAAAAAGAATATTACAATATATAAAAAAAATTAAAATTTAATTGATAGATAAATAAATAAATTATAATATAAATAAGAAAAATTTAATTTTCTATGTTTAGAGTATGAGTCTAAAAGCTTAATTTTAGCTTACTTATTTATTATTTTGTATATGTTATGTTATTTATTTTATTTGTTATACATTTAAAAAATGTTTTATAAATTTTTAATTATAAAAAATAGAAATAAGATTGTGTATTGAATTTGGGATTGAGGCGGTGATTAAAGAATTAGATTGATTGGGAATTGAAATAATTAATTTAATTAAATTTAAATGATGTAAATTTTAGTTTAAAAAAAATATTTCATTTACGATGAAAAGATTTTAATAAAATAAAGTAAATAAAAAATTTAAATTAATAAAAAGATATTATTTTTAAAAGGTTTTATTATAATTATTATTAAAGTTTTTTGGCTGTAAAACAGGTAACGATTATAATTCTTTATATTCGAATAGGAGAAATTAATGACATATAAATTTAAATTTAATTAGAATCTGAAAATTCTTGTTCTACACTTCTTGATATGACTATGGGCGTTATAACATTTTGTACGAAGCATCTGCACACTAAAAAGAACATGTCATTTTTATTACAACAATGGACTGTTGAATTTAATTTCAACTAAATGTAATTTTGCGGTTTATGAAGACTATTGTATTACTGAAGATGGCCAGATTGTGGCCGAAACGTTTAATGTTTTAATTTATATAATAATAAGTAAATATCACAAATTATAACCTGTAGTGTGGTTCTTTATGCTCTTTTTGTATCTTGTTTGTTAAATTGATAACCACGTGAAAAAAAATTTTTTAAATTATTATTAAAATTTAATAAAATAAAATATAAATAAAATAAAAATAATTATTTTAATAAAAAAATATAATAATATTATATTAGGTGTTGGAATTAATTCGTAGCGTTTTACAAGAGATGGCACAAGCAGTACACTATTTCGTTGTTACCTATAGCTCTGTATACATTGTAAACATCTATCATAGGACGTCATTTGCCGTACATAACCTTTCTTGAAATCATAAATAACAATACTGTATAATTCATTGAATATGTCAAAATTTGTGCCAGATAAAGTGTTTTTGCGGGGAGTTTTGCTTCATTACTTTAATATGAACAAAAGTGCAGCTGAAGCTCATCGTATTTTAGTGGATGTGTATAGTGAACATGCTCTGGCTGAGCAAACGTGTAGGAAGTGGTTTGCACGTTTTAAAGCTGGTGATTTCGACTTGGATGACAAGGAGCGACCTGGTCAGCCGAAAAAATTTGAAGATAACGATTTGCAGGCACTGCTCAATGAAAACTCATGTCAAACACTTAAAGAATTATCTACGTCATTGGAAGTTGACTTCTCAACAATAGGAAAACGTCTTAAAAGTTTGGGCATGATCCAGAAGGAAGGACATTGGGTCCCATATGAATTGAAACCAAGGGATATTGAGAGACGTTTTCTCACGTGCGAACTGCTGCTTCAACGGCAGAAAAGAAAAGGTTTTTTGCACCGGTGACGAAAAGTGGATCCATTATGACAATCCAAAGCGCAGAAAGTCATGGGTTAAGCCCGGCGAACCATCAACATCAGTGGCAAAGCCCAATATCCATGGCTCAAAGCTCCTGCTCTGTATTTGGTGGGATCAGAAGGGTGTCATATACTACGAACTGCTAAAACCGCATGAAACCGTTACTGGAGATCTCTACCGACGGCAACTGATGCGCTTGAGCCGTGCATTGAAGCAAAAACGGTCGGAATACTTCGAAAGACACGATAAAGTCATCTTGCTGCACGACAATGCTCGCCCACACGTTGCAAAACCGGTAAAAACATACCTGGAAACACTTAAATGGGAAGTGCTACCGCACCCGCCGTATTCTCCTGATATTGCACCTAGCGACTACCACTTGTTTCGATCATTAGCTCATAGCTTGTGCGAGCAGAAGTTCACATCTTACGAAGATTGTACAAAATGGTTCGATTCCTGGATTTCATCTAAAGATGAACAGTTCTTCCGACGCGGTATTCATTCACTGCCCGAAAGATGATCAAAAGTAGTAGAAAGTGATGGGAAGTACTTTCATTAATGTATTTTTTAATGCTCATGTGAAATAAATAACATTCTTTCATTAAAAAAACGCTACGAATTAATTCCAACACCTAATATATAAAAAGGGAAAAAATGGGAGAAATATTAAAAAAAAAAGGTTAAATTTAGATAATAAATATTATATATATTATTATATTTACATATATATATATATATATATATATATATTAGGTGTTGGAATTAATTCGTAGCGTTTTACAAGAGATGGCACAAGCAGTACACTATTTCGTTGTTACCTATAGTTCTGTATACATTGTAAACATCTATCATAGGACGTCATTTGCCGTACATAACCTTTCTTGAAATCATAAATAACAATACTGTATAATTCATTGAATATGTCAAAATTTGTGCCAGATAAAGTGTTTTTGCGGGGAGTTTTGCTTCATTACTTTAATATGAACAAAAGTGCAGCTGAAGCTCATCGTATTTTAGTGGATGTGTATAGTGAACATGCTCTGGCTGAGCAAACGTGTAGGAAGTGGTTTGCACGTTTTAAAGCTGGTGATTTCGACTTGGATGACAAGGAGCGACCTGGTCAGCCGAAAAAATTTGAAGATAACGATTTGCAGGCACTGCTCAATGAAAACTCATGTCAAACACTTAAAGAATTATCTACGTCATTGGAAGTTGACTTCTCAACAATAGGAAAACGTCTTAAAAGTTTGGGCATGATCCAGAAGGAAGGACATTGGGTCCCATATGAATTGAAACCAAGGGATATTGAGAGACGTTTTCTCACGTGCGAACTGCTGCTTCAACGGCAGAAAAGAAAAGGTTTTTTGCATCGGATTGTTACCGGTGACGAAAAGTGGATCCATTATGACAATCCAAAGCGCAGAAAGTCATGGGTTAAGCCCGGCGAACCATCAACATCAGTGGCAAAGCCCAATATCCATGGCTCAAAGCTCCTGCTCTGTATTTGGTGGGATCAGAAGGATGTCATATACTACGAACTGCTAAAACCGCATGAAACCGTTACTGGAGATCTCTACCGACGGCAACTGATGCGCTTGAGCCGTGCATTGAAGCAAAAACGGTCGGAATACTTCGAAAGACACGATAAAGTCATCTTGCTGCACGACAATGCTCGCCCACACGTTGCAAAACCGGTAAAAACATACCTGGAAACACTTAAATGGGAAGTGCTACCGCACCCGCCGTATTCTCCTGATATTGCACCTAGCGACTACCACTTGTTTCGATCATTAGCTCATAGCTTGTGCGAGCAGAAGTTCACATCTTACGAAGATTGTACAAAATGGTTCGATTCCTGGATTTCATCTAAAGATGAACAGTTCTTCCGACGCGGTATTCATTCACTGCCCGAAAGATGGTCAAAAGTAGTAGAAAGTGATGGGAAGTACTTTCATTAATGTATTTTTTAATGCTCATGTGAAATAAATAACATTCTTTCATTAAAAAAACGCTACGAATTAATTCCAACACCTAATATATATATATATATATATATACACAGGCCATATTCGACGGAAAGATCTGGCAAACACTGTAACTTTTGACAGAGATGTTAGATCGAGTAACGACGTTTCCCATGATTGAAAAAAAAAACATCTTTCCGTCGAATATGGCCAACCCTGTATATATATATATATATATATATGTATACAGGGTGTCTGGAAATAATCGCCAAATATTTCATGGACAGGTAGAGAGGACTAAACTGAGTCGAAAAGTCCTTTACTATTTTGTGAGTTTCTCTAATAGTTACGCGCCCCGCGCCGCGCACACCGCCTCCCTAACTCAGATGACGCGCTTGCCAGGCTATCCCCGCTCCCTACTGTCCGCGCGCCAAGCGATCGGTAAGTATATACACTTCGCAGTAGTAAGCCGGGCGGGAGCACGTATTCGGCTTTCTTTAAGGTTAATATCTCGTTAACTATTAGGGAAACTTACAAAATGATAGAGGACTTTTCGACTCAGTTTAGTCCGCTCTACCTCATGAAATATTTGGCATTATTTCCAGACACCCTGTATATATAAATAAAATAAAATTATTTTATCTTTATTATATTTTACATATAAATAAATAAAAAATTAATAAAAATGAAATTTATAAAACATAAGATAAATATACAATAAATTTAGTGTAAAGTTAAAATCATTAGGGTTAAAAATAAAGAAAGAAAAAAAAATTATTTAAAAAAAATAAAAATTGAAATATGTATTAATTATATTATAATAAATAATAATTATTATAATAAATAATAAAATTATTAATTATTAATAAAAATATAATTATTAATATTAATATTTAATTTTAAGAATTAAATTAGTTTAATTAAATAAATAATTTATTATAAAATAGTGAATATGAAGAAAGTATGGATAATTATTAAAATACTTTAATTACGAGTATTTTATGATATTCTGTAGAACAAATAGATTTATTAAGCTAATATATTATTAGTGTGAAAAAGAGGTACAGAATCAAATAATAACTTACGATAATTTATATAAAATACTGTAATCTAAAATTAAAAATTCAGTTAAGTACAATAAAGATAATGACTCGTTTGAAAATTAACTAATGTGAAGTGTAGGTCAAACAAAAGTAAGTCAATAAAATCGAATATAAAAACAAGTCTGTTCAAAACTGTGACCATTTATGTTCTCGTATATCGTCAAGTATGTTAAAATAAGAGTTATTCAATAACTCAGTATCTTTCATTAAATTTAAACCGTTTTTTTGTTCTTTGATGTGTATCATTTCAGAAATATTTTTTTTATGATAATTCTTTTCAAAATCAAGAATATTTTTTCCCAATCAAAGTCATGATTAGTTTCGAGATTACTAAGTACTTGGACTGGTCTAATTTTATATTATTGCGATGTTCTTTAATTCTTGTCTGCAATTGTTTCTTCATTTGGCCAACATACGATGCATCGCAGTTATTACAATTTACTTTATATATGACATTATTATCTTTATTATGTTGATTTTTGTCTTTATGAACTTTAATAAATTTATTAAGCTTGTTTAAGCACCTATAGCCAATCATGTTTTTAGATTTATTAATAGACTTAATAATTTTGTTAGAAAGATCTTATATAGAGAAAACCATTATCTCTCTCAAAACTTCATCAGTGTCAACGTTATCCGAGCTGGTGTTATTAACTGTCGTGGATTTTTTACAAGTTAAACTTTTGATCCTTTTGTTAATGTAATAAAAAAGCATTCTTAAAGGATAACCGTTAAGGATAACCTCCAAATTCTCTATTATAAATTTAATGTTATTATTATAGAATGTAGAATTTGACAATAAGATCTCTCTTTCAACTAAGCTATATATGGTCCTTATCTTATGACATGCGGGATAATTCGAATAGAATGATAAATATCTGCCCGAGAACGTTTTTTTATGGTACCTACTAATCTAAAATAATATTGTCTTTATTGATGACCGATAAATCCAAAAAATTCAGACAATGGTTTTCCTCATATTCAATAGTGAATTTAAGTCAATCATGCTATTCATTAAATAAATTTAAAATTTGAATGACCTTATCTTTAGGTGCAATCATAAAGACATCGTCAACATATCTAAAATATGCAGAAACCTGAAATTGTAAAGAATTTAATTCTCTTCAGTAGTATAATAGTGGCGGTTCAAACCCAGGTCCTCTGAGGGGGGCGCGGAGCGCGGAGATACTCATAGGCGCGGGGGAGTAGGCGCGGGGAGTACTAGTAGACGCGGGGAAGGGAGGGGAGGCGCGGGAAGTCCCGGCGCTATCGGTGTTTACTGATATGATGAGTCCCAGCGCTATCAGTGTTTACTGATATGATGATACGTATCGCCATGTTGTGGTGTCACGTATTATTGGGACCGCCACCGCCGCAGATCCCACATGCATCCTAAAGTGCGTTTCAGGCCATCACCGCAGACCTCTATCCCAAAAAATGCGTTTCAGACAGTCTGCGGAGTCCACTCCCTAAATGCGTGGCAATATCATAACGCGAACAAGAAATATTAAAGAAAAAAAAAAGAAAAGAAAAAACCTATATAATAAAAAAAAATATTCTTACTTTCTCCACACCCTCTCCCTTTCCGTCCTCCTCCACAGCCTCATCGAGATTGTCGATGAGATGGTTGAACGCAATTCTATCAGCGTCGGTGTCATCGCCGTCACACCCTGCCGCAGGCGCCAGCGCCTCCGCCGCCGCCGCAGACCCCGCGTCCATTCTAAAGTGCGTTTCGGACCACCATCGTAAACCTCGCGTCTATCCTTAAAAAAAAAATGCGTTTCAGACAGCCACTGCGGAGTCTACTCCCTAAATGCGTGATAATATTATAACGCGAACAAGAAATATTAAAGAAAAAAAGAAAGAAAAAACTATATAATAAAAAAAAATATTCTTACCTTCTTCACATCCTCTCCCTCTCCGTTCTCCTCCTCATCCTCCGCTGAATTCTTAGTCCTCTTCCTCTTCCTCTTCTTCTTCCTCCATCGTCTTCTCTTCCTTCTCTTCTTCCTCCACCGCCTTTTCCTCCTCCTCTTCTTCCTCTTCTTCTTCCTCCTCCTCTTCCTCCTCCTCCTCCTCATCTTCCGCTGAATTCTTATTCCTCTTCCTCTTCCTCCAAACCCTCATCGAAATTGTAGATGAGACAATTGAACGCAATTCTATTAATGCTCACATGCTTGAGATCGTCCGTCTCATCAGCAATCTCGATGAGGCGATAGAACAGTCCTAATTCATCTACGCGTAATCGAGTGAGATCAATTATGATATTATCATGAATCTCCTCTAAGAAATAGGAGGAGACGCTCTCCTCTTCAGTTTCTCCTTCTTCCTCTTCCACTTCCTCTTCCACTTCCTCTTCCACTTCCTCTTCCACTTCCTTTTCCACTTCCTCTTCCACTTCCTCTTCTTCTTTTTCCACAGCCTCATCGAGATTGTCGAAGAGGTGTTTGAGCGCAATTCTATTAATGCGCACATGCCTGAGATCGTCCACCTCATCGGTAATCTCGATGAGGCGATGGAACAGTCCTAATTAATCTACGTCTAATTGAGTGAGATCAATTATGATATCACTCTGAATCTCCTCTGAGAAAGAGGAGGAGGAGGAGAAAACGCTCTCCTCTTTAGTTTCTTCCACTTCCTCTTCCACTTCCTCTTTAGTTTCTTCTTCCACTTCCTCTTCCACTTCCTCTTCCACTTCCTCTTCCATTTCCTTTGCCATTTCCTTTTCCATTTCCTCTTCCTTCACAGCCTTATCGAGATTGCCGATGAGGTGTTTGAATTCTATTAATGCACACATGCCTGAGATCATCCACCTTGGCAATGAGGCGATGGAATAGTCCTAATTGATCTATATTTAATTGAGTGAGATCAACTATGATATTATTCTGAATCTCCTCTAAGAAAGAGGAGAAGGAGGAGGAGGAGGCAGTTTCCTCAACTTTTTGTTCTTTTTGCATGTTATAGCTGCACAATAAAAAAATTATCACTTCACTTAATTACAGAAAATGTGCAATAATATTCTATCATTAACGCTAAATGGTAGAATATTATTGCATGTTGGGGAAAAAAAAATATCACTCACGTCTTAACACGTCTTGCGCGCGGACAAAGCAGGACAAAGACTGACGTTGAGAATCGATCTTCGCCGTTGAGAAGCGAGCCTGCCTAGGATCTATAGAGGAGCAGTTGTATATAAAACACTTTAGATCATAAGTGCCATCACGAAAAGTTATCGCTATAGCGCGTCGAGATATAGGATGAATGGATGGATGGATGGATGTGTATAATGATATGAACAAAAAAAATTTTTTTATTCACATATTATTACATCATTTCTTTTTTACGTATTAAAAACTAAAGCTAATAGCTCGACGAGCTGATGTTTGTTAAAGATATCACTATCGCGTATAGCGTTTTTGGACGCGATGTTGGAGAATCGCGTATACTTGACATCAACCATATCGACGAGTCGGATTAATCGTTCGAACGTTACATCGATACATTCAAACTCAAACATACGTCGTAGCGTTGTTTCGGTCATCATCATACGGACGAAGAATTGAGACATACGAGCGTAGCATCGTTCAGCATGCAAACGCTGACAGTTACAGTAGTTGCTGACGGTCCAACACTTATAAAATTGTCCTTGTATTCGTTTCGCAGCATCTTGTAAACATTCCATCGCTGCTCGTAGAGACCCTTCCACGTTTCGAGAGACAGCAGCAGTTCATGTCCGCGATGATTTCCCAGGGCGATCTCCACATAACTCGGTGGATCAACGTTGATTCCAATTTCCAAAAATTTGTAGCCCGTAGTCGTCAGATCGTAACGTGTGCTCAATAAACGCATCTTGCGATGCTCCATGCTGTGTATATATTAGGTGTTGGAATTAATTCGTAGCGTTTTTTAATGAAAGAATGTTATTTATTTCACATGAGCATTAAAAAATACATTAATGAAAGTACTTCCCATCACTTGTAAAACGCTACGAATTAATTCCAACACCTAATACATAATGTTAAAAACGTTTCTTTTGTGTATAGAATGTTAAAACTTACATGTTATTGCAGTTCTTCTTCATTTCATACGATGTGTTGCTGTCTTCAGCGAAGTACATTTTTATTTTTTTTTTTGTTTCAATCGTTCGTACAAGCAAGTATTACAAGTATTACTAATTGCACCTGCTACGATATATATAAAACTTCTAGAATCGAAGAAGGGGGGTAATTCTCTCTCCTCTTTTTCTAAGAATTGCGAACCTGTCGCAACACGTTTTATCGAGTCTTTCTACGTGTTTTTATTTTTTTATTTTTTGTTCACGAGTTTATCAATGCTTATACTTTATGATTTATATTTCGATGGCATCGATGACGTTGGTGATGAGCACGTTGGCGACTTTGATGCCTTTTCTCCAGGATATTCCCAATATCTCGCTTTTTCCTTCGAAGGCGGTGGACTTGGCGGACTTGGCGACAATGGACAGTACCTCTTTCGCTTGATTGATTTTCGACGTATATATTCTTTTATTCGATCCATGTCTTAACGCTCGTAACTGAAGCTTACGATTGAATGAAAAAAGTCTAATATACTGTCTATGTACATTATATGTATTGTCAAATCGGACATGTCGCGACACGTTTAACAGAAGCGTTGACGTTTTTGGATACATACATACGTATATACATACATACATACATACGTATGTGTTCATACATATACGTTCATACATATACGTTCATTCATACGAGTACATGTATTACAAAGGAAGAAAAAAAAAGAAATATGTAATAAATACGTTAACGTATTTTTATTTAAAAAATTCTTTTGCAACCACCAGTTATATATTTTCAATACATTTTGTAACGCGCAATTCTGAACATGTTGTCTACATCGCATACATAGTATTAGCAACATCCAGCTTGATTAAAGATTCCAAGTCTTCGTAAAACATCCAAGGTCTCGATGCACATGCGTTCTCGCTCATCGTCCAAAAGCAAGTTCCACAGCCACGTTCGTTTTTCGCGTTTTTCGTTCGGTTTTCCCTTAACGTACACGATAGTATCATCTTCAAATACAGCTGCTATGATCAGACGTTTCGTCTCATTGTACCATCCCGTCCTCCCATCGCAATGGTGATAAGCAGTCAACCAGGAAGCGCAAGTCCTATCGGATCTTCTCAAAAATTTCCATGGCACGGAACTCGTAAAAATGTAATGTGTGAGAACGATCCCCTGTTTCAGCACCACTTCCTTCACGATAAATTTCTTGTTAACGATGAATTCTTGCAAATCCACGAACGTTGGCACGAGCATGTTGTCGAGAAGACTGCGGTCGATTGCGACGTATCGTAGATCTTATATCATGTTAGAGGTGTATCTTAGATGATTTTGCGCACAACATTGGTTAATGGATTATACTGAACCACGCGATCGTGTATGATGAGACAATAGGCTGTTGTATTTAGGCGGGTACATTCTCTTTACATTCAAAGTTTAATCGCACGTCCACGGTCCACTCTTGACTGATTCGTTCTGTCGAGAGCAATCGATGATCACGAATGGACCATTACGTAAAAAAGTTGTAAAGGTGAGACTCGGCTCGAGATACTTGTATCCGTAATAGCCCTTGCAGAAATGCGCGTACAAGTCGTACAGAATCGCACATCTGTTTTTGTCAAAATCCAGATTCAAGTCATCGTACGGATAATATTTCGAATTCAGGTAAAGTTTCGCATTGATTAATTTGCAGTCGTCGAATCGACTTACATCCTCGGACATGACATTTTTTCGACCTGTTTGCATAGCAAAAATAACGTAGCGCGGCTTCTCGAGCTGAGTAGCCGTCTTGATGGCCCACGAATGCTTGGTTGTGCTCTGCAAGAGCGGAAATTCATACAAATCCCACGAGCGAAAAGCCATGTTCAGATATCCGCTCTCCAAAGCGCGCAGCATCGACAGCTTATTTATCTCGCTCAATAACACATGCGGCATTCGCCACTGTACTTTGAATAATTCGAGCGTTGGCTCTCGCCGGATCTCCCGTCAGACAATTGTTGTCGTTGCGCGCTCGTATTAAAATCAACTCGTGACGAGCGTTGATCACCACGCGTTTGTAATCTTCGCAAAATCCCAGCAGTACGTAGAGCGGTACACAGAAATTAAAATATCCGGCTGCAGTAGTCTGCGCATCCCAGCCGGCATTCCGTAGAATCACGCTTCTGTCGGATGACACTGTTACATAGTTTTTGAGCGTGCTAATTATACCCACATTTCTATTACGGTCAATCTCCACACCATTGAGTTCATATCGAATCTCATCGAATATGAACGCAATTATTTCCCTGGACCACTTTGTTCTTCGTCAATTTTCCCTCGACATATAGAAAGCTTTCGTACGGCAGTGTGTACAGATCCTGTTGCAGTATGGGTATTCTTATTTCGTCGCTGTACCCAAACATGCTGTTGGCGAACGGACTGTACGTGTGAGTCTCAATCTTGACGATGCGATCGTCGAAGATCGGCTCATCTTTAATGTTTAAGATATCAGTCATCTCAAATGTTGCGCACCGCGAATCCCAAAGACTTTAAAAATGCAACGTTCGTCGCGCTGAGTTTTTTCTTCTTCTTGATGCAGCTGGATGAGCGAGTGTTGTCGAGCTGTGGCGTCACCGACCTTGTAAAGGATGCGTTATCTCTCTGCGTACGCTCCGTTCCGTTCAGCACGAGCATCTCACGCTCACGTTATTACTGTCGCCGTCGTACGTGCAATCAACGGTCTCTTCTCCTCAAAAATCGAGCAATCGTCCATTCTGATCGACGATGCGTATGGTTAGATCTGTAATGCTCCGTGCGATGATCGGCAGGTAAATGATTTACGTCGACCTCTCCGATATCTTATATCCTGGCGCCACACTCGACGAAAATTCATGTATCGTGTGCGCGCTTTTGCCGTTGCTGTATGCACCCGCGGTCACATTACACTCTACGCGGATAACGTTTACATTCATTATGTTGATCGACACGTCCGATTCATGCCTTCGCGGCTGCAGTATACGCTTCGACGAGAATCCCAGCGATCCAATGCTGTTGGACTTATCAAAGTTTATTCTGTACGCACATCTAATCTCATCTAATTTCATCGTGTTGTAGTTTGCGCGAAGCGTAATCGGGTATTCTCCACCTCACCATCACCATCACCATCACCATCACCATCACCATCACCATCACCATCACCATCACCATCACCATCACCATCACCATCACCATCACCATCACCATCACCATCACCATCACCATCACCATCACCATCACCATCACCATCACCATCACCATCACCATCACCATCACCATCACCATCACCATCACCATCACCATCACCATCACCATCACCATCACCATCACCATCACCATCACCATCACCATCACCATCACCATCACCATCACCATCACCATCACCATCACCACCATCACCATCACCATCACCATCATCATCACCATCACCATCACCATCATCATCATCATCATCATCATCATCATCATCATCATCATCATCAGTGTTATTGTTATTGTCACCATCCACTACATCAACGGTTTCAAGTGCGTCGCGGTGCGTACGTTTTCGTAAAATCGCGCGTTTCAGAAATTCATTTATATCTCGCACTTCGTACGAACCCTCGGGAATTGTAATTTCCGCGTCGTCTTTGGTGAAATAAAATTTGTTGTTCGATTCGTTCACGTTCGGTATCGTGTGATAAGTCTCAAAAATCGCCAAAACGAACTCGTAATCTCCGTCACTCAAATCTATGGCGGGGAAGTAATTCGCTGCGAGGACGGTGCTCTTTCCGCTCAGCGTAAGCGTCAACGACATGACGGAAAAAAGCGTTCGACTAATACTAAGATTTCACAGCACCTCGTCGAGTTTTTTAAATTTACGCTCGTCTACCATTTGTAGAAACCGCAGACACATCTGTCCGCAGAAACTTTGATCGTACGTCTGATAGGACGTGCGATTGTACTCTATCGTCGTAGCATCGTTCTCGAAATATCGCACCAGTTCCTTAGGCGATTGAAGATTGCCGAAACTACCAAAATACACGACGCGATTGTTCCTCTTCGCGTACGCTACCCAGTGAGTAGTAGGCCTCGTCGCATCGTTCAGATTCATGATACCGCTTTCGTTTCAGCACACATCGCTCGTCGGTAATGTGTTACGCATGAAAACGCCTCTAAAGTATGGTACACGCATACATCTCGCGAGCTCGTTCAATTGTACATTGGTAGTTGCGCCAGACGGCATTTTTATCGTCTTTTTGACGTTTTTTTTTCTTTGCATCTACGCCCTGTCCATGTTATGGACCGAGATACAGTCCGCGTCCATATTTGTACAGAGCGAGATACAGTCCGCGACCCTGTTCCATCGCGCGATCGTGACGTTGCAGCTCTTCGAGTTGACGTCGCGCGGTTTTGCTATCGTTTACCGCTTTCACCACGCTGGCTGCTCCGCCGATCAAGGACCCGAGTGCGCATTAGTAGAAACGGTAACGCACCGCCTCGTTTCGCCATCGGAAGTATCCGCTTTTTCGTCACCTTTTTCTTCGTTGTCTTCTTCTTCGGTTTCATGCCCATGCCGATCTTGGTCTTGGCTTTCATCGCTGCCCAGACGGCAGCTGCGGCGGCTCTCTCGCTCAGAGCCGAATCTCTCGTGACGACGCATCCTAGCGCTTTATCGGCGAGTACCTTGTCCGCCGTGTGTCTATCGGTGAGATCGTTGCTTCGAGAATACGCAATATCGTGTTCTCGGCACGCCGCGTCCAGCGGATTTATGCCCGCGTCACCTCTGGTTAATCGTTTCGTAAGTCGAGTGCCCGGACCGCAAAACTGGTAACCCGGAATATGTAACTCGAAAGGAAGCGCGTTTATCGCTCGATTTAGCAGACTGCCGCGCGACGCCGACATTCGCTACAATCCTTTATCTTCGATGTGGGGCCGTCGATATGCGTCCGCTGCCACGGCTGATTGTAGTGTTCGTCGCAGCGACGATAAGTTCGAACCTCCGAATCTGCCTTCACGTGTTTCCGGAAGCTTGTCCTAGATGTGTTCGATGTATTCACCGTACACGCATAAGAGTACGACCTTCGGTATATATTGTAACTGCTCGGCGTTCAAATCTCGAATATCGGAAGGATGACACAGCGCGAGATACATTTTGCTACTGCGATTCGCGGATTCGCGCGTCTTTAAATAAGCGTTCGAGAGCGCGTAGTCTTTAGTGTGAGCATGAAATTCGTGCTGCAACCGCTGACGATACATGTCACAAACTATGACGTGAAATCACAAATGATGGGAGGCAGTGCGGAGAAGCACGGCGAAATGCTGCCGAATACTATACGCGCGATCATTTGCGGCCCGTCGAATTGTAGTAAAACCAACGTTCTCATAAGTTTGCTCGAGAGTCCAAATGGCGTATGTTTCGAGAACGTGTACGTCTACTCGAAATCACTGCAACAGCCAAAGTATCGATATCTCGAAAATTTATTTACATCTATCGATGAAATCGGCTACTTTACCAACAATAGCGACATCGTTCCACCGAACGAGGCGCGCCCAAATTCTATTTTTATCTTTGATGACGTGGCATGCGACAAGCAGGATGTGGTGAGAGAATACTTTTCGATGGGTCGCTACGCGAACGTTGACTGCTTCTATCTTTGTCAGATGTACGCGAGGATATCTAAACATCTGATACGCGACAATGCGAATCTGCTGATCCTGTTCAAACAGGATTGTACCAACTTGAAACACGTTTACAATGATCACGTGAACACCGGCATGTCCTACGACGAATTTTGCACGTTGTGCCGCGACTGTTGGCAAAAAAAATATGGATTTTTAGTAATAGACAAGAATAGTGCGCTTAAAGACGGCAGAAAGGGATTTAACGGGTTCGCAATACTGTAACGTGATTAATCGTTGTTGATACTTCGCCAGAGACGAACATGGCTGATGTGCGCGAGCGTGAAAAAATCACGAGAGAGATTGAGAAGACGAGCGAGTCGATCCGCAAGAAACATCGCGCTCTGAAAACCGGTAGAATCGAGGAAGACATGGCATTGGACAGACATTGTAAGCCTATTATCAAACCGCTGCGACAAATCGTTGACAGCTCCGATAAAGTGCACACGGTAAAGAGACAGTCGCGCGACGATGGCGCAGCGTTTGCCTCCAAGCGCGAAAGGAAGGAAGAAGAAGAGGAGAAGGAGGAGGAAGAGGGAGAGAAAGAGAGTGAGACGTTCGAGCGTTCCGCGATTCCGGATAAATCTGATGATCGATCGCACGATCGTGTACAGCCGATAACCTCCACTCCGCGTACGATAATCGTACCGACGATAGAATCATTGGATAACGTTTTCGAAACGACGGACGACTCGCTAGCAACAAAGGTTCAAAATCAGTTGCAAACGTCGGAAGGTCGAGAAGCGTTGCAAGCCGGCTTGGGTCCGCTGGGTCAAAAGTACGTCGAGGCTGTCCTGAGGGAAGCACGAGATAAACAGAAGAGTGATATAGATTATGTATACGGCGTTTACCTACACAAGGATGGATTGATGTTTGGCAATAAACGTTTCGACGTGGATGATGCTGACAACATAATTATCGACGGCGTACGATACGCCGGTTCACCCGGTCTTTACGAATTAATTTTCAAGAGAATTCCCGACGATCTCCTTTACACGGAAGACGATATGAATAAGTACAAGAGCATGCTGCTGGCGACGAATGCGCACAAACACAAGCATCATTCGCAGGACCGATTATTGACAACAGGGGATACAAGTACAAATCGCGCTGTTGATATCGATCACAAGAAACAGAAAAAGAAATCTGGAAAGGGATTACCTCATGCAATGACATTAAATGACAACGCGATCGATTACGTGCACTGGGACGATCCCAATGAGCTGGTGGATCGTTTACGATTGCTCGACGCTTCGCACCGAGCGGGCAACAACGCTCACGACAACGAGATGCTGTCGATTATCGAAGAACTTCGCGAAGCCGGTCTAATAAATTAAATCGCGTATCGACAAAACGAGTCAGTCGAGTGGCATCAGCGAGAAAAAAATACTTTTGTCCTTTGTATTACACGTCGAATCATGAAAAAGAAATCCAGCGAAAAGAGAAAAATTAGCTCTGAGAAACGTCGACTCGTCGAGGAATTGCACGCTCCGGCGAGAAGAAATTTTCCACGAAGACGCGTCATAGTTCGAGGACACGACGATTTATGGCAGGCTGATATCGTCGAGATGCGTCCGTACTCGAGCTTCAACAGAGGCCACCACTACATACTCACCATCATCGATGTGTTGAGCAAGTACGCGTGGGCCGTACCGCTCAAGAGCAAGGGTGGAAGCGAGACGGCTGATGCTATTGTTGAGATAATTCGAGCAAGTGGAAGATGTCCTAAAAATTTACAAACGGATATGGGGAAGGAGTTTTACAACGTCGATGTGCAGAAAATCTTGAAAAAACACAACGTTAATCACTATTCCACGTATTCGACGTTGAAAGCGTCGATAGTCGAGCGGTTCAATCGTACGCTCAAAAGCGACATGTGGAAGATGTTTACACTCAACGGCAATTACAAGTGGATCGACGAACTGCCGCGTCTCGTATCAGATTACAACGCGCGCAAGCATTGCACTATCGGCATACGACCCTCCAACATAACTCTCGCGATCGCCGAAAGACTCTTGGACACGGTGTACAGTGTAATAAAAATCGTTGGTCCAGCAAAATTCAAAGTGGGCGATTTGGTACGCGTGAGCAAGTACAAGACGATTTTTGAGAAGGGTTACACGCCAAATTGGACTATCAAGGTGTTTACGATCGTTAAGGTACAGCGTACCAATCCCGTAACCTATCTACTCGAAGACTATCGCGGAAAATCCATCGCTGGTGCGTTCTACGAGCATGAGTTGCATCGCGCTACTCATCCGGACGTGTATCTCGTGGAGAAAGTACTGCGCAGGAAAGGAGACAAGGTGTACGTCAAGTGGCTGGGATTCGATGGATCGCACAATTCATGGATACACAAAAACAATGTCATTTGATAAAATTTTTTCGTATATTTTTTTTTTACATATAAAAAATATATCAATATAAGTATATAAAATATATCAATATAAACGTTTTTTATTACTTCCCATTCATCATCATCATCTTCGTTTTGGAGTATATAAAAAAACATGAGACACATAAAGTAAATGAGAATACTAGTATATAATACGTATATAAATGTTAAAAACATGTGATATGTATTATATGAAAGTACAATAATCGTAATACATAAAAAAAATAATACTTCTATAAATGTAAAAAAAAAAGTGTAAAATACAATAGTAATACATAATAGAATAATACATATAATATACACAATACATATATTGTATTACAAAGGTATCCGCCAATGTCCCCATGGTAACGTCTCTGTCGAATCCGGTACGACGTATCATTTGTCGTCGTATGGACTCAGAGCGATTTTCGATTCGGATATCGTGTAATTTAGATCGTATACACGATTGACGGCGAGTCATTTCAATCTCTTCGTTCAAACACTGCGTGTAATCGTCGAACGTTATCGCGCTACGATATTATTCTTTACGCCTTTCGCCTTTTTAATGTCCTTCTTGCCATCCATCGCGTACATCTTCGCTCTAAGTCCAACAAATTCGGTCATTAATACACCGTTGTTCTCATCCTTCATCAGGCCGAGTACTTTTTTGTTCGCGAGAGGCATATCGTACACGTTGTCTGCCGGATAATCGCTCGTGTCGAATCTAGCGATATCGCGTTTCATAGTCTCGTAAACATTGTCGCATTCTATATAGTAAATGAGACTATCCGTGTCGGTGTACATGATCTTGCATTTGTCGCGATACATCGGTGACATGTACTCGTGATGAAATTCGTACAAACAGACTTTCGATATGTCAAGTATGCACATACTCACGTAAATCGGCTTATTGAATTTCACCTCGAGTTTGCGCATTTCGATGGCAATCAAATTTTCCGCAAAGACGCTGCGGCTGTGAAAATTCGGTTTCGCGATCATTGCCTCCGCGCCGTACCGTCTGTCCCATTTTGTTATTAATTTTACATCAGCGTAGTTGCGCACATTCTCCATGATCTTACCGAATACTGCGTTGTTCATTAGCTTATACAAATTTTTTTCAAAATCATTTTTCGCGAACGTTCTAAACTGTGTATTAAGTTCAATGTAATTGCAGAGCCATGGAGATTGAACGAATTGTAGCACTCGATGGATCTTTATTACGCGAAGACTGTGACTAGTACATTGCTGCAGGTTGCGATAATGGATGACGTAACGCTGCTTATCGTACAACGTCGCTAGAAGTTTATCTTCGCGCTTGCCAGGCGGTTTATCGCGCGTTGAACAGAAAGGTAGGTCAGTGTGTCGATCGTGTAGATGCTGCGGATATTCGAGATCGACCTCGAGAATATAACCGGTAGGTGAATCCGTAGCGATCGCGCTCACGTCAAAGTTCGCAGCGTCTTCGACCCGAAATTCGGTGTATGGTAAAGGTTGACACATCGCCCATCCGTACAGATTATTCACATCGTAGTACATCAAGTATGACGACGGTTTCGATGGATCGAACGAATACATGTACTTGTTATTAGCCTGCGCGTATCTGCCGGAGCATTGACTGAGGCCACCGCGTATACCGTGCTCGATGAACATGACCATATCAATGTCGGTGAGCAACTCGAATCTTATGCGTGTATATTTCAGCATGGTGTCCCACGTGAAACCCGGCAATGTATAATAATGCGCGGGATCGAGACAGTAACTCGCGATGCAGCTATTGCGGAAATTTTCGAAAATGTTTGCTAATAACAAGACATCAGTTTTCAAGTATAGATCACTGTACTCGCCGAGCGTTCGATTGGAGAATCGCTTCCAGATGTTCGCGGCGTGAGCGTAATCGCTCTCGGATACTGTATCGCCTGTCAACGAACTGAAAAATAATTCGCACGGTGGTAAGCGCGTGTCCTGCAATTTTTCGACGCAATCAATGTACTCGTACGGAAAGACACCTTTTCGTGTGAGTAATTCAAATTCTTTATCTGATAATGTTGGAAATTCGGAACGTACAATTTTTAATTTATCTTTGTCGAGATACGACGCCAATTTATCAAGGCTTGCATTTAAAAATTTGAAAGAATCAATGAATCTTAATTTTATGCAATTTTTCTGAAAATTCTTTTCATTTGTGTCTTTGGTGCTATCGACATGTTTAGTGAATGAAATATATTTTTCTTTAGTTATCGGTAGTATATCTACATGTCCATCGTACGCGGTAGCAATTTCCTTAATTATAAAATGCGCGTCGTAGCCTGATAAATTGTGAAATACGACTGGAATATAAAACGAATTTTTATAATTTAAATTACAATTCGAATGCACTGGACCACGATATCTACCGAGATGACAATGATCGCGAACCCGCATGTCGTCCGGCGCGAACGGTTTCTCGCAGATGTGACAACGCGTCGTGCTACGGTATGCCTCCCATTGCTGTTTAGATAACGTTTCCATGGGCACTTTGGTGGATACGATATTTTTCACGCGATGCGCCAAATCGTTGAGTTGTCGTGCGAACCACGCTATGCAGTCTTCATCGCGACGGAAGTGATACGACGATAACGCGTCATCGTACGCACATCGCACGTAGTAGCCTATGCTAAACGCGTCATGCTGTTGATACGCGTACGATGATACGTCTTCCTTGTCGGATTTCTTGCGTAAGACGCATTGTAGATCGGCGTAGACGATGAACGGCACTTGTTCTCGATTGTTATAGTTGTCGAATTCGAACCACCTGTCGTCCTCGCTCGGCAGTCGGATGGCACAGTTGTTGATCTTCTGGCAGTCCACTTCATGCGACTGCAATTTTTTGCACGAACTGAAGTAATAAAGACACCTACAAATAATAAAGAAATTTTTTCTATTTCTTTTTTACTGTTTCTTATTGACTATTTTTTTATTATACTTACCGATCACAAAAATATTTTCTGCTCTCGTTCCCAGTAATTTGTGATCTTACAAGGCGGGATAGATTTTTTATCCACGCAAAGTGTCTAATGTTGTCGTTGCGTGAATGTTGTAGGTACAGGAGATTGACATGCTTCTCCTTCTTGTCATTGGTGAGCCGCAGAGGAAAGACCTGTCTATTTTCGATGTTGTAGACGTTGATCGATACCGCATTCAACCGTTCGAATTTCGGAATGTCTTTTAATGTCATTGGAAATTCGATATCCGCAAGATTTAATACTGCGGTGTAATGCAGATATGATGATTCCCGATTTACATGTCTTTCTGCGGGGTACAGAGCGGCGACCACCGACTACGCGAAACATGCATTGTCCGTCGAATAAACACTGATCATCGCTCGTTTCATCGCTATTTCTCGTGGCACTTCGATGTAACATCCCGCGTGCATTGGATTATGCTTATTCACATTCACTATCAAATTGAGGATTCGCGACAATGCCCACCCGCTGTCGCGTTCCTGGAATTCTTCGAGCGATGCTAGGATAGACTCGACGACGTGTCGCTCGTACCACTCGCGCATATCGGTGCAACGATATATCTCGCTGTTCTTTGTAATTATACTCTTATTAGTACGTTTATATAGTACGTTTATTCTTCGTCGCAAACTCGCCATTGAACGCGGTGTTCACTTTTACACTGCCGTGTCTTTCTACAGCGTCTCGCACTCGCTCGAGCACTACATCGCCAGCGTCTTCTAAAAACCGCCGCGGCTCGATGTGTTTAGAGTTTATCACCGCACCTGTCAATATACGGCTTTCAAATGCGACATCAATCTCTCGCCAGACAAGAGATCGTTCGTTGCCATTCGCGTACTCGCCACTCGCGTACTCGATACCAATGTGCACGAAACGTCGCTCCAATTCCAACTTTGCACCCGCGAGTCGCGCGATCCTCGCCACCGCGGATTGTCTGTATCCAATGGTGAGGCGCGGACGCTTGGCACGACAAAGCTCTTCGAGCTGCTCGATGCATTCGTTGCATCGTTGCAGCCATGAGAAACACTCCGTCAGAGTAGCGATCTGATCGCACTGTTCCAACAATTCGCGTTCCACTCGCTAGTGGTTTTCCATGTTTTTTTAATGTGTGCAAAGTGGACATATGCTGCACGAGAATATAATGTACAAAGATAGTCTGCAATTTGTGCACGACCTGCCGTCTAGCCTACCAAAAGAACCGGTCTCATGCACCCTGACGTGATACATTCCTCCATCGTTAATGTCAGTATACGAATCATGCATGATGTGCATACGGTTAAAGAACCACACGTTGTATAATAATTATGGATCACACAATGCTTAGTACGGGCATTCAATGTACGAATTTCTGGAGACGACACGAATTTTTCTACGCGATCCATTTCATACTCGCTCATATCACTAGCACATCCACTATCCGTCGGATAGTATTTCTTCGTCGGACGACTCTTGGTTCATTATATTCTCAAAGTCTTCATCAAACACTTCGTCTCTAATATTCGCGAACTGTTCCTCATCCACATTTCTAATATTATATATTCTGCTACGTCGATTCTCTCCTCAATGTTACCGATATTCTCGAACTCTACATCGTCCATTATGTCCTCAAATTCTATTTCCAATGCTTCAAATAACTTGTCTGCATTTACATCATCCATGTTCTCAACGTCTGTATGATATCAGCCATACTTTTCACATTACACTTATTGCAATTTGGTAATTTTTTGAAAACGTCAACTGAGATGCCGCGCGCTTATGACCCATTATATATTCTATTTGCGACTTCTTTGTCCCTTTGTCTACCCTCCCTATTGGGTTGCAGCATCGGCGATGTGTCACCGATCTCTTCTTATAAAAAAAATATCGTTATCAGTTTCTCTCTCTTAACGCATCACGACGTGTCACCCGATCTTACGGTTCTTCCTACATAAATATCATTATCAACGTTTCTGATCTTGAAAGAAAGAACTGTAAGAATGCAGTATGATTTCATCATCTATCCCTCATTGAAGGCGCTTTGTGTAGCAACCGATACATCGATGATGTGCCATCTTCTAGACAAAAGTCCACGTTATATAGTAGACGCATTTTTAGGGTGAGTGTTGGGGTGGGTGTTGGGGTGGTGGCGGTGATCTCGTAACGCATTTTTTTTTTTTTTGATAGATGTGGGGTCCGCGGCAACAATTCGAAACGCACTTTAGGGTGGACGCGGGGTCCACGGCGGCGGTGGTGGCACTGGTGCCTGCGGCGGGGTGTGGGGTGGCGGCAGCGTCTGCGGCGATGGGGTGTTGGGTGGCAGCGGATCCAATAATACGTGACATGGCGATACGTATCATCATATTAGTAAACACTGATAGCGCTGGGACTCATCATATCAGTAAACACCGATAGCGTCGGGACTTCCCACGTCTCCCCTCCCTTCCCCGCGCCTACTCCCCCGCGCCTATGAGTATCCCCCACGCCCCGCGCCCCCCTCAGAGGACCTGGGTTAAAACCGCCACTATTATACTACTCTCTTCCAAATCCTCCATGACAATGTCAGAAATGATAAGAGAAAGGGAGGAACCTATAGGTATCAAAAATTTGTTTGTATAATAAATATTCCCATTTAAAAGTAAAATATGTTGATAATAAGAATTTAGCAATAATGAATTCATTCTTTGAAATGTTTGTGGCATCTTTAATGAGTCCCATTTTCCCATCAATCCATCCAGCGCAACATCCAATGGAACATTAATGAACAAAGAACTAACTTCGTCAAAACATCACTTTTTCTCGCCTATAAGTTCGGCCATTTATCGTGGTGCGGCGTTGTAACACATAAGCACGAGCTCATGCCTGTATGCTCGCCTGCTCCGAGAGTGAACGAGACAGCGAGCTCCTTCTGCTACTTGTAGCTTGTTTCAAGTGACCGAAAATACTTTCTTGGCAATCTTCTGGACCGCTCGGCGGCCCTAGGCATCAATAAGGGGTGGCAGAGGCATCCTAAATAACATATAAGTTTTAATAAATTGTAGTAATAGTGTATCCCTTCCCTAAATCTAGAATAGTATAAATCATGTTAAAACGCAACAGTTTACGAGATATTTAATTGTTTACGATTTTCCATGCGCGTTATACAGTATATCCTTCCTTCATAAACTTGAGTAAGTAACAAGAATAGTTCAGTAGAAGTAGAATTTTACCGGAAAAAAATTATAAATCGCAGATTTCTTTTTTAAAAAAGAAAGTCTCGAAAGACCATCAGAAAAGAAATGCGTATGTTCAAGACTCGAGATTTGTGAAGAACGTATGCGAAAAAAAATCGAAAAGTGCAAAAAGCATGTTTTTCGCTTATAAAACGAAAGATATTGATTGTATGGAAAAAAAATCAATATAAAAAATGTAGGTATTCGAAATACCTACAAAATAAGACATTGAATATTAAAATCGATCTATTAGTTCAGTAAAAAAAAAATAAAAAAACATCGAAAAAGGCCTTTTTTTCACTCGCTCTGTGTGTTCATTGAGATTTAAACGCAAAGCTTTGAAATTCTCGTAAAATGTAGTCCTCGTAATGAACAAATCTAGCCCTGAACAAGCCTCAAAATGTTTATTAATTTTTAAAAAGCTATTTGTTCACTAAAAATCTGTCTGCGGAAAACTTAATTTCTTCATCTTTGAACAGTCGCACAGCAATTTATAGGAATTTTGCTTCTTCAAGAGTTGCACTATCACGTACGCTTAATAAAACGATTTTTTTGCAATAAAATTATTTTTTAAATTATTATAAAACGATTTTAAAAAGTGAGTATCTATTTTCATATAAAAAAATAAAAATAATTTCGTTAATATGCATCATATCAAATGCCGTGTGAAGCATTCGAAATCTGACTTTTCCTACGAATTTAAAAAAAAAGATTATCTCGATTATTAGGAGCCGAGATAACAATTTTTTTTCAAAAAATCACTGTGACTCTAGTTTTTAAAATTAAGAGTTCTGTCTGGCACCAATTTGTCAAAGGAAGAATTGAATTTGTTGTTAAAAAAATTTCGAATTTTTTGCTGCCGAAAAAGTTTATTTAAAATCATTGGAAAATTGAAAAACGTGAGCAAGGCAGTGCGCCGGAGTGAGGAAAGCAAGGAAACGTGTTTGACAGAAAACGTGTTTTAAAAAAAAAAATAAAACATTCAGTTTTTTTTTGTTTAAAACATGTTTTTAATGTTTTATGTGTGTTTTAAACAGCTTTAGAAAGAAAAATTGCGTTTAAAACAAAAAAACATCTTTTAAACATATATTTATTATATTTTATTAAAACGCATTTTTACTTTTAAGTAAAATAATTTTGAAACGTTTCTGAGGTACATTTTAGCATTTAATTACATCTACTTCCTTATTTTTAAATTTGAGCGTATTATCACATAAATATATGTATATTTGAATGTGTTGTTTATTATTTAACATTTTATTTAACATTTTATATATATTTTAAGTTATGCAAATTTAAACAATAGCATGGTATTTTGCTAATGTGGTCTTTCATGCGTATTGATTACTCACGGCTACTTTTTTATTTCAAAAAAATTTTTATTTCAAAATAATTATTCCTTGAATTAATTGTAATTTTAATATTAATCTATAATTTATGTTACTATAGATTTTTATAAGCTGCCGACCTGCTTATATATAGAGTGTTTGAAAAATAATGATAAATCTTTTGCATAGGGGCAGAATGGACTAAATTGAAAAGAAAAGTATTCTATCATTTTGCAATTTTTGTAATAGTTAACAATATATTAATTGTTAAAAATTGACGAAAATTGGCCTTCAATAATTTTTATTCAAATACTATCAACTTTACAGAAAAACTGTAAAAGACAAAAATTGTTTATTTTCTTCTTATAGAACTCTACGAATTTTTCCAGAATTTTTTATCAACTTTTTAGTGCTACATTTTCTCATTTTTACCAATATAAGAAAATACAGTATTAAAAAATTCTTAAAAAAATTCTTAAAAAATTCTTAGAGCTCTATGAAAAGAAAATTTACAATTGCCTCTTGTAGTTTTTCTGTAAAGTTGATATTCGAGTAAAAAATTATTAAAGACCAATTTTCGGCAATTTTTATCAATTAATATCTTGTTAACTATTGCGAAAATTGTTAAATGATAGAGGACTTCTCTTCTCAGTTCAGTCCATTCTGCCCCTATGCGAAAAATTTATCATTATTTTTCAAATACCCTGTATACATAAACTTATATGTATATATGTGTATGTATATACATTCGTATATACATGCATATATTCTGCAATATACTCTACTTTTTTGTTAATTTTATAACCAAACTACTGTTTTCTAAACAAAAACTAATTTTTTAAGATTATTTTTATGACAGGCTACATTATCATCCATGTTTCTCTTCGATTCGCCATTATGCAATATTCTCACATTTTTAATAATAGTGTCCTAAGTAATAAATATTTCATGATTTTGAGTCCAGAATCGATTCAATAACATTTTAATGAATATAATTGTCAAGTTTTAAACTTAAATATTCAATTTTTAACCAAGTAAACCAAGTTATAGTATAAGTGTAAAATGTAACTGGAGTATCACTTTCTCCTGTACTAAATTATTAAAAACACATTTAAAAAAAACGTTTTAAACATTTGTTTAATTTAATCTGATATTTTAAACATTTGTTTAAAAAAAAATGTTAAACAAAACAATCTTGGAGGGAAGCCGACGCGCAGTTGAGTGGGGAAGATTGGTCCGCTCGGCGATTCGCGCATATTTGATTTCGTGTATTAAAATTTGCTAAATTTATATTTTTTCAGCAATAAATTGACGTGGAAACCTGATTTTTTTAAAATTTGAAGTAGCTTTAATGAGATATAAACAAATAACTTAATCAAATGTTTTGCAAAGTAATTGTAATCATGAAATTTTTAGTTTTTTGTTTCTTGAATTTTTATTTTTTTGATTTATTATTAAAAAATTAAATTTAAGTATGGAGTGCATGTCTGATTAACAAATTTAACAATTAAATTCACAATTTTGTACTGATAATTCCATCTATTTAATTGTCCAATTGGACAACTTTTTACAGCATATTAAATAAAGAAATATAGCTAATGTGACTTAAATTTGTCATGCACTAATCATGCATTCCATACTCAAACATGATTTTTTTAATAATAAACCGAAAAAATAAAAATTCAAGAAGGAAAAAATTTTCTAAACTAAAAATTTCATGGTTACAATTCGAAATTTTTTTAACAGCAAATTCAATTCTTCCTTGACAAATTGGTGCCAGACGGAACTCTTGATTTTAAAAACTAGAGTCGAACTAAGATCTCTTGCATTCCGTGCGAGAGTCCTGAACTTTTAGACTACAGAGACAGACTAAGAGATCCGGGCCGAGGCAATATTTTTCGCAATAAGTTCATTACAGTTTTTAAGATTAATTTGGGAAATTTGGGGGAATTATTATAATATTTCAGATTGATTGCGTTGAAAGTCCGACAACCATATTGGCACGTAATTATCATTTCTGAAATTAATTTATTTATATGAATATATATATATATATTAGTTCAACATCTCAACATTCAGATCGTGGCGCTTCGTATTTAAAGTAATGTTATTTAACATAAACGGTCTTGTTTCCAATCTTATTGTTTAACGAAATTATTTCCATTTTTTTATATGGAAATAGATATCCACTTTTTAAAATCGTTTTTTAATATTGTAGTTTAACTGCAAAAAATTTTATTAGGTGTACGTAATAGTGCAACTCTTGAAGAAACAAAATCCCTGTAAATTGCTGTGAGACTGTTCAAAGATGAAGAAATTAAGTTTTCCGCAAACAGATTTTTAGTGAACAAATAGCTTTTTGCAAAAGTTAATGAACATTTCAGGCTTGTTCAGGGCTAGATTTGTTCGTCATTACGAGGGCTACATTTTATTGAAAATTTCAAAGCTTTGCGTTTAAATCTCAATGAACACAGAGCGAATGAAAAAAAGCCTTTTTCGGTATTTTTTAATTTTTTTTCTACTGAACTAATAGATCGATTTTAATATTCCATGTCTAATTTTGTAGGTATTTCTACATTTTTTATATTGAATTTTTTTTCATACAATCAATATCCTTCGTTTTATAAGCGAAAAACAGCTTTTCGCAACTATTCAATTTTTTTTCGCATACTTTCTTCTCAAGTCTCGAGTCTCAAACATGCACATTTCTTTTCTGATGGTTTTTCGAGACTTTCGTGAAATGTTGGTTATAATTTTTTTCCTATGAAATTCTATTTCTACTGAACTATTTTTATTACTCGAGTTTATGAAGGAGAGGTATACTATATAATAAAAAATCGCAAACAATTAAATATCTCGTAAATTATTGTGTTTTAACATGATTTATACTATTCTGGATTAATGAGAGGAGTACACTATTCCTATTATACACTATTCCTATTCCAATTTATTAAAACTTATATGTTATTTAGAATGCCTCCCGTCCCTTATTAATGCCTAGGGCCGCCGAGCGGCCAAGATTGCTGAGAAAACATTTTCGCTTGAAACAAGCGATTAGTGTGAGGAGCTCGCTGTCTCGTTCACTCTCGGCGCGCCGCAGGCGAGCACACGGACATGCTTAAGTGTGTGACTACGTTTCGCCAGACCGCTGTCTGATTCTATGTCGCCACTGCCAACGTTGAGTTCTTGGCTGAGTAGTCAGGAGTCCTAATGGTAAGTATACATAGTAAGTATTGCGTGAGGATCGCGCCCGGAGGTGGGGGTCGGCGGTGGCGGCGGACCACGCCCGGCAGCCACTGACTTCGCGTGATGTTATCACCGGACGTAATTTTCCGCATATCCCGCGTTACGTAATTTCCCCGCACACCTCCATGACGTCATTCCCCTCGCCTAGTGACATCACCTACCGTGATGTCATTTTCCTCCCCGCCCCCGTGACGTCATTCCCTCGCCTAATGACGTCATCGTCTAGTGACATATTTTATTATTAATCTTGAGAATAACTTGCGAATATTTAGCTTTGACTCATAATCTTTATTTCTTTTTAATTATATATTTAAAAGAAGAGCCTTTCGATTCATGTATATGAAATTTTGTGCAGGCGATGCGCAAGTTGATAAACTGTTTTAAAAAATTGATTCTTTTCTAAAATTAATTTTACCGTTGTTCATTTTCCTTCAGATGATCAACCGTATATCTTTTGTCTGAAACATTTCATTAAATGGAATAGAAAATATTTAGGTTGGGATATTAAAACGGATAAGCAGTATATAAATATCAAAGATTTTCATTATTTATTATAATATGATAACAATATTATAATATGACAACGGTGTACAATTTTTTAAATATCTTCTTACAAAATCGTCTTTTTATATTTGACGAATAAAAAAATACTATTGTAAAATCAACAGCTGTATGTATAAAGGTTCCGAAAAAGTTTTTAGCGACAAATTGTTGCTGGAAAACATGCCGTTAGCATAAGAAACATGCTCTTGAATTTACATCTTTATTACATAAGCTTCTTAATTACATAAGCATTACAAATTATCAACTTATTTATGTTATAACACTTAACCATGTTATGGTTTTTTTAGATAATATTAAATGAGGTATATGTTAATTAATATATGATTTCTTAAGTAGTACATCATTTTTGTAACAAAAAAAAGTTATTTGTAACTCACAAGGAAAGGCTTTCAAGTATCTTTTCCCAATTTTAGTAAAACTTGATAGGAATAATAGATTTGCAGAAGGGATAAAGATAATCAATATATATTTTTATCAGTAGTCAAACATGTTTAAGAGATGAAATCAGTTCGATTAATATTTTGATGAATATTTTGATTTTCGTTTAACTTCTAAACAAAGTATGCATAATTTTTTCCAGATTTCAAGACGCGTTGTCCGTTAGCTTCTGCTGCTCGCATGCATTTTCGAGAGTATTACCTGGTAATATGAATATAGAAAGAGAATACAATATGTTTCTGTTTCTGTAGAAAGAGAAATATGAAGTGTGTTAAACAAGGAAAGATTCAATACCAATTTCACGACGCGAAGCAGGTCGGTATTCATAGTCGATTTTTACATTTAAGACTGCCTTAAGTAGTCTTAAGACAGTCATAAGTTAATCTGAGAACTGTATTAGCATATTAAAACATTATTTAAGACAGTTTTAAAATAAAAACGGACTATGAATATGTTTAGCGTTTCACAGTTGACAGTCTTAGTAAAGTCTCTTATCGACATTCACAGAGACGGCGGAGATTCAAAGAGAGATGCTTGCAAACACATTGCACACACTAGGCTATCCCTTTCACCATACTTCCACCATGAATAGATGGGATTGAAATGAACATAGAAGTCCCATACCGTTAGCGATATTTACAATAATCGAGATATTAATTTTTGTGTTTGTACTAATAAGAGCACGTCGAGAGAAACACTTGTTGAATGGTGGGAAAAATCTCGTGAGACACCTTGTAGAAAATCTCTAATATTTAATACGAAGAAAGAAACATTATTACCTCTTTCGATATGTTGCTATAATTCAATTATCTCTTCAAGCATTGACTTCATGACAACTGAATTGTATTCAGTCAAGATATAAAGAATCAGATAAGAATGGTATAAATGGAAAATCGCATTTATCACGAGACAACGTCAAATTTACTGCCGAACGGATATCTTCCTCAATTTGAGCCATTTCCAATTGTATCAAATTGTCTCCAATATTAATGTTCTGTGACAATAAAAAAAATTCATAAAATTTATAGACATAAGTATATATGGTGTCCCAAATTTAAATAGTCAAACTTCGAGAATGTGTAAGGATCTATAAACTAAGAAAAAAAAGTTCTTTAGAAATATGCTCGTTGCTTTGTGCTTTGTTTTGGAGAAAATCGCAAA
The DNA here is from genome assembly GCF_024713525.1 of Acromyrmex echinatior. NCBI lineage: Eukaryota > Metazoa > Arthropoda > Insecta > Hymenoptera > Formicidae > Acromyrmex > Acromyrmex echinatior. Next base: position 10,646,651 of record NC_141861.1, read on the forward strand.
AAAGATAAAACGTCCATTTTGTACTTTTTATTTATTATTTATTCATTCACACTTATTTATTCACTTATTTGTCACTTGCTTAATGCAGATCTTGTTTAAAATGTAAGTCTTTTACAGCAATGCATTGCACGAACAGTTCGTGTTACAGCCAAACACTGATCTGTTCAATGTAATGGCTCGCTGATACTTCTATCTGGAAATCGGCGCGCATACCTTCGCATTGTCTCTAAAGCATTGCCGAAGTCGTACACGAAAAACAATAATATTCCGCTTTGAAAACAATAATATTCCAAAAATTAATTTTTTTCTCTTTTGGCAAGCAATAACGAGCATATCTCTAAAAGACTTTTTGTTTTAGCGAATTTGGTTGGATGCACTAGTGCATGTTAATACTGTTGTACACTGATTTAACTTGCGTAAAAATAAAATGCAAATATTTTGAATTACAGATTTTATTTAACAGCACAATAAAATATATTGAGGATTTCATGGTTTAATTTGTTTTCATATTTATATTAAACCCACATTTTTACTTCGATTTGTGTCGGCTTTAATGTGCATCAGTACGCACTGAGTACATCCAGTGAGTACATTCTACTGAATCCAATCGAATTCGCTATTAGTTTATCGATTCCCTACACGTTCCCCAAGTTTGGCCATTTAAATTCGGGACATCTTGTAGAGTACATATTCTAATGACAAGTTTTTCTCTTAGACTATTGAAGATTATCTCTATACAATTTTTAAATAAAATATTCTTTTATCATGTGACACTACAATTTTCTGAGATATACAATATATTTTTAAATTTATATACTTAATATAAAATAAAAGTTAATAGAATGGAAAGCTTAATAGTACGCGCGAAGTGCGCGCTTATTATGTTCTAGTATAATTAAAAATTAATTCCACACATAGGTATGTCCGTATTCATAGTCAGACCTTATTAAATTTATTTTCAGATGCTCTACGAATTATTTTATTAGCTATTAAGCATCTAAAGATAAATTTAAGGAAGCCTTAAATATAAGGCCTGACTATGAATACGGGCAATACATACAATATTTTTAAAACTCATCTATACTTCACATTTATTGACGGCTTGCAACTTGTAAGCCATATGATGCATATATTTTCTTGCTAGAGTACTTGTGTTCTAATAAATTACTAAAATTGTAAATATATAACTACATAGAACACATAACTTTCAATAATTTACTAAAATATAAGCAAGAAAATATGCATTGTATGCCGCTAGTTTTATTTGCGGTAATAAAATTCAGTAGGATTTTGGTACTTAAAGGAGTGTTACAAGATTCGTAGGACAAACTCACGCATACGCGTTAGCGTAATTAACTAATATAATAAACTAATATATATTAATAATAAACTAATATATGTTTAATAAATAGCATGTAATATATCAATATTTTCTACAGTATTAATATTAATATTAATTAAAGATATGAAAAATGCACTCAGGCGCCAAAGAATTACGCCTTATATTGAATCTTAATATGTACCGATCATGACATAGCATTCGCATGCACAGATAAGTCTCGCCGTGGAATAAGTCCCACGAATCATGCAATATTGACTTAGGGTATGGCGTACAGAACAATTATTCGCGATACAAAAAAATCGAAAAATTTTTCATAAACAGATAAAGATATTTAACAATAAGATTGGAAACGTTTAAAATGTTGAAATATTATATATATTCATATAAAATGAATTAATTTCAAAAATGAAATAACAGTTTTTTAAATTTAGGAAATTTGAGGAGATTATTAATATTTCAGATTGATTGCGTTGAAAGTCCGGCAACCACATCGGCATGCAATTATCATTTCTGAAATTAATTCATTTATATGAATATAATATTTCAACATCTTAACATTCAGACTGTAGTGGCACTTCGTATTTAAAGTAAAGATATTTAAATTGCATTAAAAAAAATAACGCATAAGATAAAACCATTGCTATAACCAACATCAACATGTAATAGATATAAATATATATTTATTTCACTCATTAAGTGCCTTTAAGGATTTAATAACTGTTTTTTTTTTAATTTAATTTATAGATATTTAATGCTAACTATTCAATCATTGTAATAATTATTTATTATTTCTACTGTACTTTCTTGAAAATATTCAAAAAATAATATATTTGTTATCTTAATTATAATTGTTATAATTAAGATAATAAATTAATCTCAGTCGTCATAATATAAGATTATTATATAGTCTGAATAAAATCGCATATTTGTGACGTGATATTTTGCAAAAATCTAAACACCTCATAAAACCAAAAAGTGTTTATATTATATACAGCAAAGACTTCGAGAACGTATAGAGTTCAAGATTTATAAATGTAAAAATCTCCCTTTCATCTCACCTTATCATTATCTTTGTCATATAGATTAATACAAGGAATTAATGAATTTTCACGGCGAGATCCTCCATAACCGATCGGACGTTCTTTGTAGCCTTTAACTTGAGCAATGAGCGGTTTCCATTTCGCTAAATGAGTAAGTTCAGCGAACTTGTCGTTAGCTTTGGAGTTCCATTCGCTTTCTCTGAAAATAATATGTTTTGTTGAAGAATAATTAACAACAGTAATATCTATTGATCAGTGAGATATTAATTTACCGTGGCTTTACGTTTGCCAACGAACACTCTACAGCCTGCAGGCGTAAGCTTAACATATCTGTACGAAGTTCTAATATATCATCTATGGGAACGATTTCCAAATCTCCATAATCTACAAAGAAAACTTTATATTCAGAAGATTCCATAACGGATATTACTTCTGCACGATACCACTTGTTGTCATATTTAAATCTTGCTGCTACCATTTGGCCTACTGTTATCTAGAATCAACATACAAACGGTTACAGATATAATTAACTAGTACTAACATTAAATTATAGATAATAAAATTAGTATTATTATGATCGATATATGAATAGTACAAATAAACGAGAGAAGAGTCAAAACTAAAGAATTAGATTAAAAATGTATAAACAATATTTATGGACTCTTTAGAATTAATATAATAATAATATAATATATACATTAAGCAGAGCTTTAAGAGTCGACGCCGAAAATATAATTTGCTCTTTGTGATTATATAATTATATAACTCTAAATGTTTCAGTTTAAACCATCCTCAGCAGAAATTTCTTAATATAAGTTCTTTGATAATTAATCAGTTAGGCTAACATAGATTTCCATCAATCCGCATGAATTTACCTCAGAATTATCTTATGATTTGTACCGTGAACGTTGTATTTCTTGCAATGGATGTCAAAGATGTTAGATATAAATCGCCAATCAAATGAGCGATTTAAAAATGAAAACGGATACTGAAAACTTAAACCATGCGTACAAAGAAGTACTCAACAAAATATAAATAACATGTAGATGTTTTTTAATTTGATCGAAATGATCTTTCTTCGTTACCAGTTCGCGATACCATTTTAATGTCTGATTGTTTATTAACATACGTTTAATGGACATGACACACATCGAATTTTAATTATGATTTTAATAATGTATTTATCGAACTAAATATCTTATCTACTTAAATTTATTATATAAATATTCACGATATCATTGCACTCTGATAGCAAAGCTTGCGGAGACAGATTTTGAATAGAGCCTGTTATCAATTTTTGATTGCAGAAAGGCATCAAATTGTATACAGAATTTGTATTATCTGACAATGGCCTAGTTTGTATCAAATAATTAATTGTCGTTCGACAGGAATGCTTGACTGTAGTTGGTTGGTTCTTACATTCTGATCCGATTTAAACTCTCGGTGAAAACTAGGCCATTGTCAGCGAATTGCTGCAGAAATATAACAAAGCTTGCTAGACATGCTACGCTAGCAGATTAGTAGCAAAAACCGAGCAGTCTTATATAACCTGACGGCAGATTGAGAACAGAATCTGATTCGAACAAACTCTGCTCGGTTTTTATCACCAATTTGCTGGCATAGTCTGTCAATAGATTTTGTCGACAAATCCATGCAGACACAGATAGCTATTTGTAGTCAAAATCTGGATGGAGTTTGCTGCCAATTTGGCCTCAAATTGCTAACATTTTGCTATCAGGATGCAATTGATACTGCTGTGAGGTGAATGGCGGACAATATATAATATTTAATCTTCTTCAATTATTATTCTGGTTGCTATATAATAAAAATGTTAGCTTAAGATTTTTCCAACACCACTAAGCCATGCAATTGAATTGGACATTTATATACTGAGAAGGACACATATCTCGCAGTGATATCTATTCCAACAAAATATCGCACATAATACAAATCATAAGATAATTTTGTTAAACGATACGCAGATTAATGAAAATCCACATTATCTTGATTATCAAAAAAATTGTATTAAGGAATTTCAGGACTCAAATGTGAACTGAAACGATCAGATTTATATAATTGTATTACGATACGCTAATCACAAAATGCAAATTATATTTCGTATTATTCAATAATTTTCGTATTATTATTGTTATTGTAGTTGTTAATGTTATTATATTATTATTATTATTGTTGTTATTATTGTTGTTATTATTGTTATTATTATAAAGAGTCAAATTTGAATCAAAGTAAATCTTATTGTTAATGCCTAATGTTTCTGCTTGATTTTTTTAATGCATTTTTCAGTTCATACAAATTGTGCGCCGATTAATTGATCATGAAATACAATCCTAAACTGAATTTCTTATGCAAAAATTTTTGAGTGTTTTTAATTTAAAACTTAAAGAGTTTACAAAAAAGTAGAAAAGTTTTTATTTCTATGTTCTCGATTCGCATAAATTTTTTCAAAATTTTTTTAAAGACTTTTTTAAACTTAATTTTTTGTAAGATATGAAAAAATCGTAAGTGTTACCAAATGGTATTGTATGCACGTGCATGCATACATGCACACAATTAAATTATTAATATATACATAGATATCATAAAAATATAGAAATATAGATATCATATAAAAATATAGATATCATATAGAAAATTAGTTACTAAAATCCACTTTGAATGAATTTAAATCTTTATATTATTCACATATCGGTTGATTCACTTATGATTATATATTATTTATAAAAACATAGTCTGTTTTTTTTATTCCTGCACTCTCTATATGTTTGTTTCAATTCAACTTATTGCACTGTGTGCACCAATTCAGAGATTACAGGAATAAAAAACAGTTCTACAATATTGTATGTATAATTATACAATTCTCTATTCTTGTTTATATTTATCTTATTTTAAATATCTCGTTATAGCAATAAAATTAAATGAGTTACGTTTTTATTTACTTTTTTCAAAGTATGGAGTTGGCAATTTTCCTTTTCATTGTAATACTTTGTCATATCATGTACTAAGTGTTGTAAACGAATATTTGCAGAACCAACCACTTGAATCCAAAACAGACTTGGCGTTTCCATTGCAGATACATATACTTCCATTAAACCATCTATTAAAATCAAAATTTAATTATAATACAATATATAAAAATCAAATATTAATAAATTTTAATGAAATATAAATTTATAAAATTTACAAAATCAAATGTTTCACAAATATAATTTGTTTTTCAAATATCTTGTTCCAATGCATTTTAAAACATTATTAAATGTTCTAATACCATTATTACATGGAGAATCAGATATGCTTTTTATGGTCATTGTAGATTCATAATTCCATTCATTACGAGATTCAATTGCCTCTTTAATTTTATTTTTTATCTGATCAGTAGCTAGTTCAATTTGTTTACCAGTCCCAATTATTGTTACATTTCTTTGATCTATAAAAAAACATCATAATCATTGCATTAATTGTTATTATAGACTCCAACAGAATACAGAGATTAATTAAAAAACAAATGTCCAATTTTCAAAGTGATCAAAGTGGATCTTGATATTTGATAATCAAGTTTATGCATCTAAATTTCATTTACAATATGAATTAATTGTACACCATATATAATACAGTTAATAATAAAATATAAATATATTATCAAATCAGATAAATCATGAAAAATATTAAAAAATATTTACTTTCAAATTTATTAGCAACATTTTCAAGTATGATTTTTGCACCAGAGAATCTTTCCATTTCTTGCACTGTGTATCCATTTTTTCCTATGATCCTTCCACAAACTTCATGTGGCACTAATAATTTATAAGTTTCAATATCAGAATGATCCTCTGTTGTATTTTTAATATCAGTGTTAATATGGGATAGTTCAGATACAGATGTTTTTGCAGTTGCAACTTGCATTCTTAGTTGAACTTCAGCTTTAATTTCATCTTGAACTTTATCTTCTATTTGAATAATGGCTGCCGCTATTTGATCAGTAGTTCCCTTTAATATTATCCTTCTTTTGAGTCCAGCTATAAAAAATTAGTAATTATAATAATAACATGATAATATTGCAAATTTTATATAAATTTTAGGAACATACTTTCAGTTTTATGAGGATCACTCTCAAGTATAATTTTTGTACCATAAGTTTTTTGGATCTCTTGTGCAAATCCAAAATTATTCCAATTTTTTTTAAAAATTCTTTTAGAAACTTCAAAAGGGACAAACAATTCAAAGGTTTCAATGATAGGTAGATTGTTTATTATAGATTGTATCATACTCTGTGCTGAATAAATGTTTTCTGCATTATCAGACCTAATGTAACAGATACGGTCTGAACAATATAAGTCTGCCTTTTCCATCTTAATGCATGTGTTAGTTAATTCTTCTATATTTCTTATTACAGCACCACCTTTACCAATAACAGCAGATACATACTTCTCAGGCATTTTAAATTCCATGCAAATTTCTTTGCATTTAGATATCCGACCATATTTCTTTCTATCATCCTACATTATAATAAGCTTATATTTAGGAAACAAATAAATTTTATTGAACTTCACAGACAGGTTAAGCCTATTTTACAATATGCTCTGTTTCCAATTTCTTGCTTTTCCCCCTTTGTGACCATTCTAACAATTGTATTTCTTGCTACTGTTTCCTGTTTCTTTCAAAGTAACTTTAACTTTTCATTAACTTTAAGCCCAATTCTACAATGTGCTCTTTGTTTCCTGTTTATCTCTTACCTTTTTTGGTCAATAAGACAAGAGACAAACAGCAAGAAACAGAAAACAAAAAGCACATTGTAGAATTAGCCTTAGCCTTAGCCTTATTGACCAAAAAGGCAAGAGACAAATAGCAAGAAACAGGAAACAAAGAGCACATTGTAGAATTAGCTTAAAGTTTATTCTACAATGTGCATTTTATTTTCTGTCTTCTTTTTGCATCTTGTCTTTTTGCTTCTTATCCAGTTTTTTATTTTATGTCGCCCGAAATAAAAGTTAGGCTAATTCTACAATGTGCTCTTTGTTTCTTGTTTCTTGCTGTTTGTCTCTTGCCTTTTTGGTCAATAAGGCTAATTCTACAATGTGCTTTTTGTTTTCTGTTTCTTGCTGTTTGTCTCTTGTCTTATTGACCAAAAAGGCAAGAGACAGAGACAAACAGCAAGAAATAAAAAACAAAAGCACATTGTAGAATTAGCCTAAGACATGAGACAATCACCAAGAAACAGAAAACAAAAAACACATTGTAGAATTAGTCTTAACGAACGAAGAAAAGAAGAAATACAATTATCGATAAAACGATTGCAAAGGAGAAAATAGCAAGGGGTAAAGGCTAATTCTACAATGTGCTCTTTGTTTCCTATTTCTTGCTGTTTATCTCCGTTTGTCTCTCGCCTTTTTGGTCAATAAGACAAGAGACAAACAGCAAGAAACAGAAAACAAAAAGCACATTGTAGAATTAGCCAAAAAGAAATAGGAAACAAAAAGCACATTGTCAATTAGACTTAAAAAATAACAAAAAAATAACAAGAAACAGGAAACAAAAAATACATTATAAAATAAACTTTAGAAATAAAGACAACACAGAATAAAGAAATTTTATGTCAAGAAAGCAAGCTTTACTTTTTCAATCATACTATACAGCAAAATTGCCACTGATAATCCCAAAGTTGTTAAGGATATGCCGAGTAAAATCGGCAACACCGATTGCCTGTTCACAGTTGATAACAATTTCATTTCTCTGTAAATTTAAATTAAGACAATATATTGTATAATTTTGCAACAAAAAACAGTGAAAACATTTTTTAATTATCAACCCTCACTGTACAAGATCGGGACATTACTGTAACTAGTCTTCTTCTTCTTGTTCAATATTAATTGGCCCTTGCCGCGAAGTAGCAGCAATTTCAACCAGAGTGAATCTAGTAACTGAAACAGGTAACCAGGCGGGGGCGCCGCCTGGGAGGAGAGGAGAGAAACAAAGTTCTCCACCTCTCCCTTAAAACAAAGGCATGTTCATGGAAATCATATACTGAGGTTTAAAGATTTGAGATATGCAGTAATTAGACGACACAAGGTAGGGGGGGGATTATTAATCATACAATATAATGAATATTAAGGGGATGAAGCGAGAAGTGTTTTTTCAGGTAATCACGAAATTTAATCGATTTATGAATACAAAGTTTGCAATAAAAGAGAATATGATTAATGTCCTGATTTGGGTCACTAAAGGGACATGCAGGCGAATTGACAATATTTTTACGATGCAGGTTATATGCTAGATTATAATGGTTAGATCTAATTCTGGAGATGGTGACGATCACTGTAACTAGTGAACGATTCTAAACTATTGATTCTATAAGTAGAATCAGTAAAGATCGACTAAAGCCCAGCCACAATATAAGGCCCTGCGCACAATAGAAGGAATTAAAGCTACGTTGCAAAACTTCTTCGAGGAAGATTTTACTCTATATGCTATAGTATACGTCACGCGTATTATATTGGGTCATCTAAAAAGTATCCGCGGTTTTTTGTCACTAGATGTGTGTTGATGATCATATATCTAGTGACAAAGTACCGCGGATACTTTTTAGATGACCCAATATACAATTTCGAGTAAAATTGTTCTCAGAGAGGAAGTTTTGAAACGTAACCTAAGAATAAAGAATAAATGATGCTAATCTATCAGAAATCAGATACATCGGAATACATGGTTTTTGATAGGTTAAAATCGTTTATTTTTTATTCCTTCTATTGTGCGCAGGGCCTAAGGATGCCTTTTCATATTGATGAACGCTCATTTTTGGCGTCAAAATAGTCAAGATGCCTTGATCACGTGATCTTGTGCTCGTATTCATAGGCCGGTATTCACAGTCGATTCTTATTTCAAGACCGTCTTAAGTAATGTCTTAAGACGCTAATGAGGCCCTCTGATTGATTCATGACTTCTTAAGACTGTACTTAAAATGGTCTTGAATACCGGCCATATCAGACCTTAAGGCTTCCTTACATTATTTTTAGATTTATTTATTTTATTTATTTTTAGATGCTCAGCAGCCAATGAAATAATTCGTAGAATATCTAAAGATAATTTAAGGAAGCTTAAATATAAGAGGACTATGAATACGAGTATAAGGCCTGTTATATCTATTGTTATGTCTATTTTCTGTTCCTACATTAGAAAGAGACACTGCACTCTCTTTCTCACTTTCAACAAATATCAAACATATATTTATCTCACTTCAAATTCCAAGACTCGTATTCAGAATTTTATCGATAAAAGCGCGCTTTTATTTCTGAAATTCTATAATATGTGTAACGTAAATTATAGCATATTAGCGCGTTAACATCGCTGAAAGGGCGTTCTGAATACGGGCCCTATACTAGTTCAGCCACAAAAAACAGATTTCTTTTTGACTGAACTTTTGTACTAGTTCATTTTTCTTCCTTTTCTCTCCAGGAAGAAAGAAGAGGAAGAAAGATGAACTGTTGCAAAAGTTCAATCAAAAAGAACAGGGCTTATATTCTGTAAGGCCGGAATCAGACTATGCATTGAAGATTGAGATTAAAGATTAAAAATTGAAATTTCACCAATGAGAACAAAGAAATTTTGGCTCTTTTTGTTCTGATTGGTCAAACTTCAATCTTTTAATCTTCAATCTTATTCTTCAATACGTAGTCTGATTCCGGCCTAACTGACATGCCTACCGACAGTTGTTACGCAGCTTTTTTATCATATATTGGGTCATCTAAAAAGTATCTGCGGTTTTTTGTCACTAGATGTGTGTTGATGGTCATATCTAGTGACAAAGTACCGCGGATACTTTTTAGATGATCCAATAAAATATCTACGCAACAACACTGACAATTGTCAATAGGCGTGTAAAGATAGTTACCCCGAATCTACAATAGATTTTTAAATCTTAAGCCATAAGAAATGGACAAATCACAATCAATTATTCTCTTTGCATTCGACTATAGTTGGTCAATTTTTTACGGCTTAAGGCATAAAATACTTATTGTAGATCCAGACTTAGGCCTTGTCTACAATAAAGTCGGCTGATGCTTGTCGGATGTCATTAGTCGTAAAAAATGACCTGACCAATCCAAACGACTATCCAGCAGCCAACATCGACAGCCGACACGAAAAATGAAAGTTATGCGGATGCATACAATGTTTCTCGACTGATTGTAGACCAAGCTTTACGGAATCGCGCCTATTCTCGAAAAGTATACAAAAAATTAGGGAAATACTATGGTATACTATAGCATTTCTCTAGTTTTTTGTATGCGATACTTTTCAAGAATAAGGGTGCGATTACATGAAGCGTGATACGCGGTACAGTAACTAACTAGGCAACTAAGATAATAGGCGGTATACGCGGTACGTGGTATCACGTGGTATAATCGGTATTGGACACTAGACATAACCACACCGTTGTGTTTGTTAATCAAATCAGCAAATGATCTCAATTTTTATATATTCTCTAGAGTGAACCACTTTATGTAATTACGATGAACTTTAATTTTGTAATTACTTAATTACAGTATTATAATAATTTCTTACTATATTATTGCTTATTATATTATTGTAGAATATACATATAATATGTTAATAATAAAAAATTTAAATATTAAAATAAAAATCATGTAGGAAAGAAAATATTGGGTCATCTAAAAAGTATCCGCGGTTTTTAGATGACCCAATATTTTAATGATAAATATTTGCCGGAAGATATGCTCCCAGCATACTTTTTGTATCGCGACACTCCTGGGGTACAGTGTCATGTGGGCTCGGCCGCCGAGTCTCGAATGGTAGTGGGGGTCGCCTCAGGAATCTGCCCGAAATGGGCAACTAATTCCGAGCACTGCTTTTCGAGAATAGGAACCCTGTTGTGGGATTTTCTAAACATTTTATCGATAATTGAAAGGACAGACGGAATAAAGGCCTAATTACAAAATCTTGATTTTGATAAAAATTAAAATAATTTGCTACTTTTTTATTATACAACAAATGGGAATAGTATTAATTGTACAAATTATATTTATGTAATGTCTTTGAGAAGTTGTACATGTATAATATTTTTCTATTATGATCAATATTAAAAAATTTTTAATATGCAATTTAAAAAATACATTTAGTCCTTTTTTCCAAATATTGATCATAGTATTGTAAGAATCGATAGAAAGAAAAGACTATAAATTACAAAAATGTTTTTTATCTTCACATTCTTGTAGAAGAAATACAAAATGAATATGGAATACACTTTACTTTTACACTTGTACCAAATAAATTGAAATAATATATTCAATCTGATGAACTTTCATAAGATTTTTTAACATATTGTACAGCAAACACATTATTGTCATATCATTTTTGATCAGTTTCTGGTAAAAATCTCATTAACGATTTTAAATTATTGATTTTTTTTTTCGTCATACCTAGAAAAGCAGACGCTTTTAATTTTTCAGGTACACAAGAAAGATCTTTACCAAAGACTTTAAATAGAGAATACGTTTCTTTATTTATTTTATCATATGAGTTGAAACACTCAATCGTCCCATCAGGCAGATATAAGAGACGAGCATATTTTTGTACAGCAAATTTCATTTTCTTTGCATATGGCATACGATGAATATAAGTTGGTAAAGTCGAACTTCAGTCTTTCACTGAACTTGAATCATCAACAACATGAAAAGGCGTTGGATATTTACGACGATAAGTACGTAGCAAGATTATCGAAAGATAATCATTATACAATTTCTTTGCGTTTCTTAAGCCTTTCATAAAGGCCGAAGTTGCGATCATATTGATAGAAAGAATAGCGTACAGGGAAAATATATTCAATGGAAATATTATAAGTTTCCGTCGCGAAATGTGTCAATGGTATTATCAAATCAATAGTAAAATCATTTGAACTAATGATAAAATTATATGGACTCAACGGTATTATCATTATCGAATAATTTTATCGAATGAAGCGTTCAATAAGAAAATCATTCGGTCAGTGATAAAATATTTTATCATTGGATGTAATCCAATAGGAATATCATTCGACTAATGGTATATTAGTTACTATTGAATACGCATCAATAGGAATATCATTCGATTAGTGATATAATATTTTGCCATTGGATTGTTGTCAATAGTAATATCATTCTCATCAAAAGCTATTCATTTATACAATCCAGTGATGCTTTCAATGGAATTTTACCAATATTTTACTACTGAAGATTTTATTATTGACCGGTGATAAAATTTTCAATGATAAAATATTACTCCAAATAATCAAACATGCAATATCTCACGATAACCGCACAAAATACCGCTACCGTACTGTAGCTATGTAGCTACCGTACCGCTATGGTACTGTACCACAAAGTGCCGGTGTATGGCGTAACTATGGTAGTATTAGAGTCCTATATATTAGAGTAGCAGTAAGTATCGATGAGTCTCTCCTGAACAGCGGTAAAGTGCGGACGTGCGTGTGTCACCCGCTCACGTGATTTCGGACGCATATCGTGTATCAGTCAGACTTGCGCGTAGCGTAGCGCCATTTGTACGTCTTTTTCGGGCGAATATTCTTATATTTTCTTTTTTATATATTAATTGTGAATCGTATAGCTCGCCTAGTCTTGCTTAAATTAAATCTGAAACACCATAGTCTCGCTTTCTAGAAGGAAAGACGGTGGCGGTTCATTTGATGCGTCTTTCGCGCTTATCCCCTCAATCATTAATGTAGAATCTCCCTTTTCCCGAAACGGCGGATGCTTCCTCTTTTGGTTTTCCTGTATCCACTCAATCTGAGCAAACGTCCAAGGATCTTCTAGAGGGTCTCTATAAAGAGGCGGGAATTATAATACCTTCCTTGCGTAACAAAATAATTTCCACTATTCCGGTTGTATCGGATGGTAAAGCAGGCGAACTTTCTTCTGTAAGCATAAATTGTCTATCTATAGTCCAAAGCAATTCGGACGAAACACCCACGAACATCAGTCCCAAATCAGAAAGCGTCTATGTATGTGCAATGTATTTACGTGACAATACATGTTACATCCTAAGTTAAAATGGTATTGAGAATAAAGGAAAAAGTGCTATTACATTATACGTATATACATGTATTTCAAATACATGGTTACATCCGAAGATATATCTAAGTCACAGTCAGAATGTATTTAGTAAAAATATATTATACTTATTATAACTTGCTGTTAGTCAACGTACACATTGACCTATAAGTGTATACATTTGCTAAAACATTTTGCTTTGAATATGATATACTTATATACATTTCATAAACGTACAGCATCGTACGAAAATTATGCATGTGACTATTGACTGTATAATGTATGTTATATATATGTATAACGTATATATTATATAAGGTGTCCAAAAAGACCCCGGATTTAAGAGCTGAACATAAAGATGACTATAGCTATAATCGTAAAGAAATGTGAATTATACTTGTATTGGCATACATAGTACGCCAAAATATAATATGTTGACCTATGATTCACGTTCTCTTCTATGATTGAATTACGGCCATTCTTGTGCTATAAGGCCATTACATAACGTTTTTAGAAAAAACGTTTCAGACAAAAGTTATAAGGTTTTAAAGAAGCTGTTTACTGATATTCAGTTTTTTTTTCTTCATTAGTTTCTTTGTTTCCATCATGTCAAGCAATCAGTTTTTGATTCCATCATGACAATGCTATTCACATTTCTTTAATTGCAGACGCAAAATTCTACAAGTTGATTCCGTAATTGTATTTCACCAAATTTGATAATCGAATGCCTCTGTCAGTAAATTAAAAATAGTCAGTCCACGATGAAGGCGTCTGACATTTATCTATAACTAGCCAAAGCACGATTTACGGCTGTGGCATTTTGTTATAGCTAGCCAGCTCACGATTAACGCCTCTGACAGTAAATTAAAAATAGTCAGCCCACGATGAACGCCTCTGACATTTGTCTATAACTAGCCAAAGCACGATTTACGGCTGTGGTATTTTGTTATAGCTAGCCAGTTCACGATTAACGCCTCTGACAGTAAATTAAAAATAGTCAGCCCACGATGAACGCCTCTGACATTTGTTTATAACTAGCCAAAGCACGATTAACGTCTCTGGCAGTAAATTAAAAATAGTCAGCCCACGATGAACACCTCTGACATTTGTCTATAACTAGCCAAAGCACGATTAACGTCTCTGGCAGTAAATTAAAAATAGTCAGCCCACGATGAACACCTCTGACATTTGTCTATAACTAGCCAAAGCACGATTAACGCCTCTGGCAGTAAATTAAAAATAGTCAGCCCATGATGAACGCCTCTGACATTGGATCTAATTAAACAAAGCGCAAATTATTGTTATAACTATATCACTTGTATAATAAATAAAAGTGATATTTTCACGAATGACATAAAGATGCTAATCTTTTCCATGCTGGCTTTATAGGGTGCCTTCCAACAAGAAACACACATCACAATAAGCAATTTTGACCTTCTAAAGTGCCTTCCAACAAGAGACATAGGTGCATCATTACAATCTTGTTCGCCAATACAAGAATGAGATACTGTATTGTACTGAGTCGCTTATTAGAAAGCACCCATAACCTTCTCTTACTAAAAGCAAACAATATTCTGCTACTACATTTTTTTCTATTTTGTTGACACAAAACACTATATAAATACACACACACACACACACACACACACACACACACACACACATATGGTTGTGTGTAAAACACTACTACACTACACTGAATTGACAGTTCTGTTGCGCGGCAACGATACTGTGAACGCGGGTCATACTGGTTACAGCTGATTGACTCGTATAACGCCGTTGTTTTCTGACACATACAGCGTCACGCAAAACGATATATGTATGCACATATATATATATATATATATATATATATATACACATACAAAAAATTTTTATTTTTCATTTTAAGAACAAAGATACATAATCGATATCATGGTCACATTATCTTCTCCTTAGCGACTAATTAAGAAAAGGCGTTCACTGTATCTAAATCTACGTTATTGTAAAAACTCTCTATTATCTTTAAAGTTCTATTATTGATACATCATTTAAGGGGGGAAAGCACAGTAAAAGTTTGAAAAAATCGAAAAAATTTTTTTTCGCTTATAAGGTGCTTTAGGGTCTTAAGAATAACATACCAAAAGATGGAGTGCCGCAAAAATTTCGGAATACCCAAATTTTCCATTCTGCGGCAACGCCTCTCAGGTATGCTCCGAGCGCTTTTTGTGATTCCGGCGCGCGCTATAATTTATGAGTACGGGAGCAGGTATAATGGCAGTCGATCGAGAAGGAACTTCCCTCCGAAAAGTCTATAGTACTTAAGAATGCCTATAGGTATCACGTAATTTGAAGAAACGCACAAAAGGCTTGGGAGGAAAAGGAAAATTGACAGGCAAACTGATCGACGAACTGTCAATATATTTCGGGTTAGCTATTCGTAGAAATTGCGAATCAGTCGAAAAAATGAAGACAGCTATGGGCCACATTACTTCACAAAATATCTACGGATAACCATCCCCAACACGACGATTGCCCGACTGGAGAAAATTCATGGTGCTCGTGGCAAAGGGCGAAATCTTCTAACACTTTGGCTACCTATACGCACAAATCACTAATGTCTGATATAGTTTATGAAGCAATTAAGCCAGTTTACGAACAACTCACTACGGATGATCTTCTCACTCGCTGCATCGGGGGTTTCACTCAAAACAGCAATGAGAGCTTCAACTCGACAGTGTGGGCGATGGCTCCGAAAACTATGAATTCCGGCAAAATAATCATCGACAATGCTACGAACATCGCTTCGTGTGTTTTTAATGACGGATTAATATCGATTTTACATATAATCCAGGTCATGGGCATGAAAATTGGCCCAAAAAGTCACGAACTATGCATGGACTTGGATGAGGAACGCATACAGAAAGCGGAACGATCTTTGAGTGAGGGCGCAAAACAGGCCCGCATCGATCTGAAAACAATTCGAAAGGCCAAACAAGAGCAGGAGATAGATGAAGAAGGCCAATTGTATGGTGCAGGCATCGCAGATTAAAGGTATATAAAAATATATGATTTTACAGTAATTAAAACTTTAAACGCGTTTTTCTCGAAACCACTTTTTTTAAACTAGGCGGACACATAACTCGAATAAATCTTTACCGATCGGTTTCAAATTTTGACAGTATATTCAGAATACCTTTCTCTATGGAAGTGCGTAGGGTTTTTTTTTACATGGTTTTTTTATCAACAATTTTATGGCGTTTTTTTTGTTAAATTTGCAAGTTTTCCTTAAAACGTGCACCATTTTGCGAAAAATTAATATATCGAAAAAATCCTACGTACTTCCATAGCTATTGATATATAGAACCTAAAAAACTGTCATTTTTTGTTCCAGGTCAAAAATTAAGGACTCTAGATGTTCGCCCATGGTCCCTCCTTCAAAAATAGGCGCCATCGGACAAGTGCGGCACAGCCGCCATTTTGTACCAAAAATGTATGAAAAAATTCTTATTTGTATTTCATTCATAATATTATAATGCTTATTTTACAAATTTTTGATTGATCATTTCATTGAGCCAAAAAAAATTCCCGAAAATATACTTACTTTTTCGTGCTCTACTGTGATTTCCCCCCTTAAGTGCATTCTCCAGGTTTATAGTATTCCACTAAAAAAAAAATACAAATAGATGGCCAGATATATGACGGTAAACTAAAATTCTATATTACATTCTGTGGCGCAAAAATGTCATCAGTAGATCACACCTTTGAAACTGAATGTATCATAAAAATAATAAAGTAATATTTTAAAAATACATTACATTCAGTAAAATGCATTAAGTTATTATAATGTTCAATCACCATTATTAAGAAAATACAATATTATGTAGAAAGGAAAATATTTTATTTTATTTTATTTTATTTTCATGACAATTTGCTGGAAGGTATGGTCGCAGCATACTGTTCCTTATACTGTGCCGTTCTTGAAATGCACGTCCGCGCGTGAGCGGTTCGGCCGTCAAGCGTCAAGCGGTTGTAAAGGAAAAATAGGCAGCATTTCAGAAATCGGCCCGAAATGCGCAACTAATTTCGAGCACATTGAAGTACACGTATATAATTTCTGTAATTTTATAAAAAGTATATTTGGAGTAATAGGTTTATTAATAATGTTATTTATTAAAAAAAAATTATGAAAAAAGGAAAAAGCAGGATCGAACATAAGATCTTCAATATTCTGATCTTGCACCCAACGCCCGAGATCACGCTGCGTTCTTGCGGATCACCTCGACGAACACGGTACATATAGCGCACGGAAAGTCTTAAACTATTGTATATCTCATCAATGTTTATGTTTTGAAATCATTTTTGCATTTGCATTTTTGCTACGTTAATGAGAAAGATATATGATTAATATAATTTAATAAAAAGAAAATGAAAGAATTTTAATTCACAAATATGATTGCCAGCTCTCCGTTTTTTTTTTTGCCAGACTTTGGTTGCTTGGACTAATATTTAATACTCCAGCAGACGACAAAAATTGCAGATTTTCACATCTGCTGGAGTATTGAATATTAGTCCAAGAAATCAAAGTCTGTCAAAAAAAAAAAACGGAGAACTGGCAACCGTGTTCATGATTTAAAATTCTTTCAATTTCTGTTATTTCGATAGAGCGAGACAGAGAAAAAATAAAAACGGATAGAAGCTCCGATTGTAATCGGTGAGTCTCCGCGCGGACACGCCGAACTGGGCTCGTCTAGCAAAACAATGAGTCTGTCTCTGTCCTTCTCTCTGTGGTCGCTTGTTTCTAGCGACCGAAAATATTTTCTCGACGATCTCGGTCGCTTGGCGTGTATCATAAGGAGGAAAGAGACATTCTAGACAATACATAATTTTTATTAAATTATATTAATCCTTTGTCCTACGATTTAAGTTACGATGGTGCGTGCCATAATTAACAACCTGGAACATATTGTTTATGTTTGGCTCGATAGACATATCACAGCTCTCATCAATGATACTTATGTTTGGCCCGATTTCTTTACCACGAGTCTCACACGATATTAGTGAAAGAGTTAATCATATACCTTTCTCATTAATATATAATAGCAAAAATGATTTCGAAACGTGATAGTTAACGAGATATATTATAGTTTACGATTTTCCGTGTATTTTATGTACCACATTCATAGAGGCGGTCTGCAAAAACTCAGCGTGGTCTCGGGTTAAGTGCGAGATCAGAATGTTGAGGATCCTATATTCAATCCTGCTTTTTCCTTTTTTTCTTAATTTTTTTTTTAAACAAATAACGTTATTAATGAACATATTACTCCAAATATATATTTATAGAATTATAGAAATTATATGTGTACTTCAGTGTGCTCAGAACTAGTTACACATTTCGAGCCAATTTCTGAAGTGCCTATTTTTCCTTTACAACCGCTCAACAGTTGACGGCTGAACCGCTGGATCGCGCGCGGACATACATCTCAGTAGCGTCACAGTATAAGAAAGGTATGCTGCTATCATACCTTCCAACATGAAAATTATCATGACAACATTTTAGCATGAAAATTATCATAAAAATATTTTCCTTCTTATATAATTGTTATTTTCTTAATAATAGTGATTGAACATCATATTAATAAGTATATACATTTTACCAAATATTATGTACTTTTAAAATATTTACTTTATTATTTTTATACATTACATTGATACATTCGGTTTTCTTTCAAAGAGCTACTAACTACATGTGCTTATGTGCCACAAAATGTAATATCTTTTAATATAGAATACTGATAATATCAATTTAAGACTAATAAGAGTCGATACAGAACGAGATGCGTAATTTTAAACTAGAATGACTCAACTTCAATAACTCCGTGATGTCTTCTTTATTCAACATGTGAATAAAGAAGGCATATTGAATAAAGAAGACATCACAGAAGACTAAGGAAAGTAAAGGATTGATAATTTGCTAGAAAGTACGGAGCATATTTCTTAGTGCAACGCTTCTGAGATACACATCCGCGCGCGATCCGGTGCAGCTCAGCCGTCGAGCATTGAGCGGCGGCGGCGGTGGGGAAGAAGGCGATGCTTCAAAAGTCGACCCAAAATTTAACATGTATTCCAATAACTATAAGAAGAATACCGAATCACTTTAATAGATAAATAAAAAATTATTTGTATGTTGCATATAAAGGCACATATAAAGGCTTTTTGATTTGTTAATTATAAAATTATATTGACATCATCATTATAATTATATTAATCATCCTTATAATTATATTAATCGCACTTTTGCGATTTGATTGATTATCAGAATTTTCATTCGGATGATAATTATAAAAAAAACATTTCACAGAAAGTACTGATCGACGTAACATTATTACAAAAACATGATTTTTTTTGGATTTTTTCTAAAAGTAAATTAAAACGTTTAGAAATACACATAATTTCAATAATTAAATAAAAATATATTTAGTCTGTAATATATGTTTGTTAACAATGTCACTTATTAAAAAAAAAAAAAAATTATGAAAAAAGAAAAAAGGAATTGATCATGAGATCTCTAACATTCAGATCTCGCATCTTACGCGTGAAACTACGCCGAAGTCTTGCAAATCATTTCTATGAACGTGGTATATAACGCTCATGGAAAATCATAAAAATATCAATATCCCGTAAATTATCGTGTTTTGAAATTATTTTTGCTATTATACATAAATTGGAGGGATATAGGATTAGCATAATTTATTAAAACTTATATGTTATCTATAATGTTCCTTCTCCTCTTAATTATACACATTGAGCGGCCGAAATTTTTCAGAAAGCATTTTCGGTCGCTAGAAACAAGCGACCGTAGAGAGATGGGGGGGAGGGGAGGAGAGGAGAGGAGAGGAGAGGAGAGGAGAGGAGAGGAGAGGAGAGGAGAGGAGAGGAGAGGAGAGGAGAGGAGAGGAGAGGAGAGGAGAGGAGAGGAGAGGAGAGGAGAGGAGAGGAGAGAGAGTAGAAGAGAGGGGGGGGAGAGAGAGAGAGAGAGACTCTGAAGGATAGACTCGCTGTTTCGTTCGACGAGCCCAGCTCGGCATGCGGAGTCTCACCGATTACAATCGAAGTTTCTATCCTTTTTTGTTTTTTCTCTGTTTCACTCTGTCGTACTTCTGTTTCAATAATTCGTTCTGCAATTCAAGAATGTGATTTCTATCGATTCTGGCATCATCGTCGATGCAGCAAGGACGCACGATTCCTTCTCTAAACAACGATCCTGATATATATTTCTATATATACAAAAATATATTATTATGGCGTTTCCGACTGATAATATATTGCTGGTTTATTTACAATGGTTCAATCCATTTCTATAGTTGAATAGCGATACTACTTCGTTTGCGCGCGACCGATAGGAGGAATGGCGCTTCTTGCTAAGACTCGACATCCGAGTCGAGTCAAAAATGTGCTGTATACAATAATTTCAGACCTTGCATAAGTAGTTGGTGATTTACAGAAAATCTCAAAGAACAATACTATGCTTGCAGAAATAGAGCTTTAGTATAAGAGCAAAGAGTATTCGAAAATTTCATTTATATGCTACGTCTACTATGAGATTGCCGCTTGTCTTTCCGACATCCAAGCAGAAAGGAAACTCAACCGAAACACACATCGCATTCCGAACCTTAATATATGCATGTGTAAATAATTCAGTAAATAAAGACATGTGTTGTATATATGTACACGCACCACACGCGCGCGCGCGCACACGCATACATACGCACACGCGTGTGTATTTGTGCTATTATATATTTTATATATATATATATATATATATATATATATATATATATATATATATATATACATACATACATACATATACATATATATATGTTATTTTATATATATGCATCAATAATTTACTAAATAAAATGTATATAAAAGACAGAACAGTGTAATTAAAATAATTATCTTCATTTGTATTCATATGTAAATAATAACAAAATATTATGTTAAATAATGTTTTAGGAAGAAATTATTTCAACAAAATTGAAATAATTAATATCATATTTATTTTATTATTTTTCCTCTCAAAAGAAAAAACTTTGACCAGGGCACGTTTATTGATATGGGCCTGAATAGCTCGATAATTCAGATCATTTCTATGGTTCAGCGACGCACTTTTCATGACAGCGCCGCTGTCGGAATATCGCGGAACTAAAATACTGCTCAGTTTCATGGCTTCACGTCAATTTCACTCGTAATATACAAACGAAATTTTCGGATACACCTTTCTCTTATACTAAAACTCCTACCACGTTTCTACAAGCATAGGATTGTTCGTTTAGGTTTTCCGCAATTCGCCAGCTACTTTTTATGAACGTGCAAGATCTGAAACTCTTATATGCAACACATATTGTGATGTGTTGACTATAGAAACCGATAACAAAACTGTAAGTCTTTAATTTTCTTTCGTTTTTCGTATTCAAATGTAGCTGGCGATTTGCGTTGTTGTCGATACTTTAATTGTGGAGAAGGATTTTTCAATCTATAAACAGTTACGAGAAAGATGTTTTTAAAATTTAATGATAAAACAGGACACTCCAGCATCCCCTTAAGAAGTTGTGTTAACATTTTATTAACTGGATTGTGTGTCAATAATTTATAAGTCTCAGTATCAGACAGTAAAGTTTCCATTTTTTGTACGTATTCCATCTTGTCAAGTGCCACTACATTATCCTTATCCACCCTTGCAAAAAGAATATGTGGATTGTTTTCAATAAATGATTTCATAGTCCTGATTAAAGAAAAAATTCTCTTCTCTATGTCAGTCTTACTGGCACATGCTTGCTTTATCCCCTTGATTAAAGGAAAAATTTTAATTCCTAAATTCTCTAATGTTGAATAATTTTAATCTGACAAAATTATGTTCGATGTGTTTGACAAATTCAATCATGGCGTTTCTAATGTTGAACGTTGGCAAGCAAAAATTCTCGTCTAATTGTAACAATTAAGCTTTCCTATGGTATAATAGCATTGCTGAGATTTTTGAACCATTTGTCATTTACTTCAAAGAATCATATCATATGAAATGTATTTAAATTGGAAAGCAGAAAGATTCATTTTAATCGTTTCGTTAAAGTTTTTATTCTTCAGTTTTTGGAACTGAAATTTTTTGTAAGAATTGCTGCTAACAACGTTAGGTAAATTAGTCTCCGCAATATTGTCT
This sequence comes from Acromyrmex echinatior, assembly GCF_024713525.1. Lineage (NCBI taxonomy): Eukaryota > Metazoa > Arthropoda > Insecta > Hymenoptera > Formicidae > Acromyrmex > Acromyrmex echinatior. The sequence continues at coordinate 10,669,307 of NC_141861.1, forward strand.
ACTACGTAATAAGTAATAGCCTTTATTTTCTCTTTATCACGATCATGTCTTTTTTGTAGATAAACATTTTTTTAATCTCCGAGATTCATTCTTTACAAATCTATGAAAAACATTGTATTGTGTGCTAAAAAATCTGTTACAAATGTTAAACGGAAGATAATTTATCAACTTTTTCTCTAAATAACATAATCTGTAATGAAGAGTTCTGTGGTATTTAAACTCATCTGCAATTTCTAATTTCAGTAATGTGTCAATATGTTTGTTAATATTGAATACTTTTCGTTTACATTTGTAACAGTGAAATTTTAGTTTAAAGAAATGGTTGCGATTTAAATGTGCCGAGTAGAATCCATGACTCTTACAATCGCGTAAAAATTCTATTCTTAGATTGACTAAAATTGTTTCCTTGTTAAGTTTGATCCAATTCTTTAACAAAGTAACAACGTAATAATAACCAAAAATTATATTATTGGGAGTACAAATTAGTTCGGTCTGTTTTTTTGAGTCCAAAAATGCATTTATTTCAAAACAAAATGAATGAACAGATTAATTAAAGTATTGTCCATCGCTGGCTAGTACTTTTTTCCCATTTCTCAGGCAATTTTCGAATTCCATCTCGAAAAAATGACTCGTCTTTGGAGGCGATCCAATTTTGGAGAAGTGAATCGGTGACTTGCCAAATTGTGCTGCATCCTTCGGAACAACCAGTAATCAGAAGGAGCAATGTCCGGAGAATACGACGGGTGCGGTAAAACATCCCATTTGAGCGTTTCCAAATATTTTTTTACGGCTTTTGCGACATGAGACCGAGCGTTGTCATGAAGAAAAATAACTTTATCATGTCTTTGCTCGTATTTCGACCATTTTTCTCGCAATGCACGGCTCAAACGAATCAATTGTAGTCGATACCGATCGCTCGTAATGGAATCGCCAGGTTTCAGCAGCTCATAGTAAACAACACCCTTTTGGTCCCATCAGATACAAAGCATGATCTTCGAACCATGAATGTTCGGCTTTGATGTTGAGGTCGATGGCAACGATTGACCGGGCTTAGCGTAGTATTTTTTCTTCTTGGGGTTGTCGTAGAATATCCATTTCTCATCTCCAGTCACAATCCGATGCAAAAAACCTTTTCTTTGTTATCTTTGAATCAGCTGTTCGCAAGTGAAAAATCGCCTTTCAACGTCTCTCGATTTCAATTCATAAAGCACCCAATTTCCTTGTTTTTGAATTATTCCCATGGCTCTCAATCGTGCAGAAACGGCTTGTTGAGTTACTCCCAATGATTCTACAAGCTCCTCTTACGTTTGACTCTGGTCTTCTTCGAGTAATACTTCTAATTCTTTGTCTTCGAATTTTTTTAGCTGTCCAGAGCTTGTCTTCAACGCTGAAATCTCCATCCTTGAAACGTCGAATTCCCTACATGATTTATCAGTTGGAGCAGTGTCACCATAAACTTCGACAAATATTCGATGGCTTTAGTTGCACTTTTCTTTCAATTAAAACAGAAAATTAGAACCTGCCGCAAATGCTGCTTGGTTAACACAAAATTCGACATTTCAAACACAGTAAAAATCAAGGTTTTTGTATGAAACTCAAAGCGATATAAACTGAATATTATTAGCAGATGTCTAACCTCTCTGAAAACGTCAAAATCAGTTGTCACTATAAACCATTTGTGGGAATAAGTGACTCGATGAGTCAAATTCTCTAAACAAGCCTACGCTTGTAATGTGATATAAGAAGTAATGATCGAGACTTTTCTTGTAACTAATAATCTTTATTGCTCGAGCACAAATTAATATGACCGGTACAGGATGAGCGCCTTAATCTCTCTGTTATTATTTTTCTTTTTTTTTTAGACGCTGCTAGGCAACTCGCTACCTACAAAATCCTTAAGCTTTCTACACTCGCTGCGCTAATGAGGTATTGAGAATGAGTGACAACGAATCTGAACCCTATGCTTATTACTATTAGGTGTTGGAATTAATTCGTAGCGTTTTACAAGTGATGGGAAGTACTTTCATTAATGTATTTTTTAATGCTCATGTGAAATAAATAACATTCTTTCATTAAAAACGCTACGAATTAATTCCAACACCTAATAAGTTAACATAATATTGCTTTAGTGATATTGCTTTAGGTCATTTATAATGCTGGCACTTAGGTCTAACATATAAAACATATACAACATATCATATAAAACATCTTATATAAAACATATTATCGTCTTTGGTGTCAGTCTAAAGCTAATTACATTTTGTCGTTGGAAGGATTTATTATAATTATATGGCGAAAGTGACTTTTTTTTCGAGCGCGCATTGTTCTTAAAGCTGATTGCTCGCTGAACGAATTGGTTGTTTGCCCTGCTTCTGGAATTGCACTACACAAGTCATCGCGCATGGCTTCAAATTCTCAACCGATACACTGCGCTGTGCACCATTAACGTCAACGTCGAATACTCGATCCGACACACGATTTACAATCCGGCCTCTTGTGAGGACCGGTGTAAGGATGCTCTAACACTCTCTTGATACCGCCCATCCGTAGAAATACATGGGAACATGAATATAAATCTTTAAATACGAATACGCGTTTCTTGTGCTTATGCTCTATCGAGATTGGCTTAACTTTGCGCATATGCTCGCGGAATTCTTCAATGAAAATTTACGGACTAGGAGTGAAGTCGTCCGGCAGTACAAATTCTCCGGGGACGCGCAGCGTCGTTCCGTAAACAAATTCCGCAGGTGATGCGCCGGTGTCAAGGTGGACATGAGTACGCAGACCTAATAGTACGGTCGAAAATACTCGTGACCAACCTTCATTAGCATGATACATTATTACAGCTTTTAAGCTTAATTAAGCTTCTATGCCACCGCTCGATCATACCATTCGAGGCGGGGTGATACGCGGGGTGGTACGAATTCGTTGACAGCCGATCAGCTGAAGAAGTGCAGTAAAAAGTTGTGCTTCGAACTGGCTACCTTGATCCGTAGTTATCGTTTTAGGTGCTCCAAAATTTGCTACCCAGTTGTCGTAAAACGCGCGTGCCACTGTAATGGCTTCAATGTCTTTCAGAAGTATTGCTACTGGCCAACGCGAAAATCTATCAATAATCGTCACACAATATCTGTACCCGTCCGACGGCAAGGGACCTATTAAATCCATGTGAACATGCTCGAAACGCCCGTCGGATGCGACAAATTTTTCAGGATTTAATTGAACGTGTCGGGTTATTTTTGACTGCTGACAATCAAGACAATTTTTGCACCACTTTGCGATATCGCGATGCATGTTAGGCCACACATACCTACGTACGTTGACGAATTACCCGATCAGTGACTTTAGGGATGAACCCGGATGAACCGCGTCATGGAACAAGTGAAAGACACGATCTCGTAAAGATATCGGTATGTAGGGGCGGATTGCCTCGCCGGTCATTTCGCAGTGTAGTATGTGTCGGCCCCCATTGAATTCGCTTCACAGTAAGCGGAAATTCAGGAGATTCGCGAATGGATCGTAGCTCCTCTTGTTCTTGTTGCTGTGCAAGCTCATTTAGTTCAATCTCAGCAGGTAAACGGATGGCTTCTATGCGAAAAGGGAATCCGCTGATATGATATTATCATTAGGTAGATATTCGATACATGTGGTGAACTGCGAGATGAACGAAAGTTGTCTCTGTTGCCGAGGTGATGCCTTTTCGGAACGTTGCATGAACGCATAGATGAGAGGCTTGTCATCGGTCACAATCTTGAAATTTCGCCCTTCGAGGAAATAACGAAAGTATTTGATTGCCTCGGCGATCGCCATAAGCTCCCGATCGTATGCGCTGTAATTCTGTTGCGCCGAATTTAATTTACGCGAAAAGAATGCGAGTGGTTTTCACGAGTCGTCCAGACATTGTTCGAGGGCGACCCCGATGGCGAAATCTGACGCGTCACAAACGAGGCGCGTCTCGGCTGCGTCGGAGGGGTGAGAGAGTATAATCGCGTTGGCCAGACTCTCTTTGCACTTATTAAATGCTTCTTCAGCCACCGGCGTCCATATAATTGACCGTTTGTCGTTTTTGCGTGAGTCGCGAAGGTACTCATTTAATGGTGCCTGAACGATAGCTGCATTATGTAGTTTACGATAAAAATTGACAAGCCCAAGAAAACGATGCAATTCAACTATAGTGTTAAGCCTTGGAAACTCGCGAATAGCCTGAATCTTATCGAGTGTTAGTTTACAATCTTCGCTGTTAATCGTAAAGCCGAGGAATTCTAATTCTTGCTTGCCGAACTCACATTCATCTACATTGAGTCGTAAATAAAACTTTTTTAATCGCTGTAACACTATGCGTAAATGAGCTTCGTGCTCTTCAAGAGACGTCGACACTATGAGTATGTCGTCGATGAATGCAAACACAAATTCCAGGTCGCCTAGAGCGCGAAAGATTTGACGCTGAAATGTTTGACTCGCGTTTCTAAGACCGTATATGTCATGAATTTATATTCGAACAGCCCGAAGGGCGTAATGACAGCCGTTTTCGGAATATCTTCCGGCGCCACTGGAATTTGGTATGCCTGATACAGATCTAGCTTAGAGAAAACTGACTTTCCCACGCAGGTTGGAGGAGCAATCGCGCAAATGCCGTACGGGAAATTTATCCGGCAATTGCGTTAAGACGACGGTAATCGCCACAGATCCTCCATGATCCGTTTTTTTTTCTGTACCATGTGAATGGCACTTGCCCATGGACTACTGGACGGACGGTATATACCGGCTTTGACTAGCCGTGAAATGACTAGCGTTGAAATTCAGATTTTGCTGCTTTTAATTTTACCGGACTTAACCGCCTAGGACGCTCGGCTACTGACGGGCCCGTAATGATATGATGACGAACATCGCTACTGCAATTCGGAATTGCCTGTTCTAAACCGGTGATCTCCGGAAATTCAGATAAGATGCTCGCAAATTTCATACTTTGATCGTGCTACTGGCAAGCTGTGGTACCGATTTGATAATGCCCAACACGTACACATTATTTTGTGAATCGATGAGTCTACGACCTTTAAGGTCCGGAAGGAGACCATAATGTGCAATCAGGTCGGTCCCAATAATCGGGTACGGAACTGATGCTACGCAGAAATTCCATGTGATCGGGCGTATTCCTAAATGTAGCATTCGAAACTCCTCATACGTGTCTATACGCGTATTGTTTGTCGCGTAAAGTTTGAAATTGGTCAGAGTTTTGTTCTTCGCTGAGAAGCAGCGAAATTCCCCCCCCCCGTATCCACAAGGAATAGCTTTCCGGTGACTCGATCACAGATGTGGAGACGGATAGAAGAATCGACGCCCGCCATACCTGTCTCCTCGCTGGCAGACGATTCTATTCCCCCGCCTTTCCGTCCGTTAAAGCCTTGGGCTTTGGTCAAGGGCACGGGAATTTTTCAGTTCCCTTATAGACTCGCGCTTGTTCCCCGAAAGTACGATGCGGCTAGCAGACACGAGAGCTTTTGCTTTTGGAACGCTTACGATTTTTATTTGCCTTGTATCTCGTCTGAAATCTGCTGCATCGCTTGACCTCAGCCGCGAGGATGGCAATATCAGCGGCCAAACGGTCGATTCTATCTTCTAAGTCGAACGGCTTAGACTCTGACAACAATGCGGCGGCACACTGCGCAGAATCACCCACGGTCTCAACTATTTTATCCGTCATTTTGGCTAGCTTGTCCAGATCCGTGCTTTCGGTAGTCGCAAGAATGCTTCTAATGTGCGGTGATAATTGTACAAAAAACATGGTTTTTATTACGGCGTTGTCACATCGTCATTTGTCAAGTTACGAAGTCGACTGAGGATCTGCGACGGTTTCTCTGACGTAAGCACTTGGCCTTTTATTAATTGTCGCAGTTGATTTTCTGCTGACACTGAAAAATTTTCAATAATACGCTGTTTTAATTTGATGTATAGTTCGCTCTCATCGAGCTCCGCGATGAGATCTCTGCATCACGCGATGGCTTTGGCGTTTAGAGACAAAATCACGTGATGCGCCTTAGTCTTTTGCTCTGTGATTCGAGCGGCCTCGAACGTGACCTCGACTTGAATGAATCACATCACTGGATCTTTAATTAAGAACGGCGGAATTTTCGGAACCCTATATGAATCCACGCGCGCTACATTACCGACCGCATTGCCCTGTATCTGCCGAAGCGTTGCTTGCAGCTGCATCACTTGTTCCTGCAATTCCTCGTTGGTGGGAGCAGCCATGACTATGCGTCTATCGTGACGAAGCTCGTGAACAATCAGTACTTCCCAACGGCCTTAAATATTAACCGCTTACGCGCGCGCTATAAAAAACTTCGATCGCTCAATGCTAATCTGTCAATAATGGAGAAATTGTTAATTGACGTTCGTGCATTGACCTCGTGAAGAAAAGCTCGAAGGGTCTATTTTCCTGTTTTGCCGAATTACGCGCACTAAAAAACTAACGCACTGCGCACGCAACTTGCCCGACTACAATGGTAGCGAAGTCGTCCTTCACAGGTCACAATGGCGGCGATGTCGTCCTTCACAGGTCACAATGGCGGCGACGGCGATGACGTCCTGAACGTCGGCTCCTGCGGTTCCCACGGCGGCGGAACGCTGTGCACCTGTCGTTGGATATGTTCCTGCGGTGCTTCCGACGGCGAGATTTTCCGGCCCCTGCCTCAGCGATGAGGCCTTGCGACAAGTCATGATATCGGTGATGGCCTCTTGCTGTTCACGACGTCGGCGATGGGCCTCCTTGTCGGCTACGACGTCGGCAATGTGGACTTCTGTTCGGTTCCAAATCAAGTTCGTTTTGATGTTGCTCGAACAACAGTTACCGGTCAATCGCTTCTTCCTCTCGATCACGATGGCCTTTCTATCACGTCGGCCTTTCGTATCACGTCGGGATCACCAATGTGGGAATAAGTGACTCGATTGATGAGTCAAATTCTTTAGACAAGTCCACGCTTGTCGTGTGATGTGATATAAGAAGTAATGATTGAGACTTTTCTTGTAACTGATAACTGATAATCTTTATTATTCGAGCACAAATTAATATGACCGTACAAAATGAGTGCTTTAATCTATCTGTTGTTATTATATAATATTTCTTTTATTTAGACGCTGCTAGGCAACTCGTTACCTACAAAATCCTTAAGCTTTCTACACTCGCTCCGCTAGTGAGGTATTGAGAATCCCCCACACATTCACAACAGCCAGAGTCATCTTTTGAAAAACGGACCGAACTAATTTGTATTCCCAATAATATAAAAAATCCATATTTAGTGTACACGTCATTTCAGGCAGCGTATAGATAAATAAATATATAAAATGAAGTTCGAAAAAATCTATCAGTGAAAAATGTAAAAAAGCCCATCAGAGTCTAGTTGTTCGGAGCCCATCAGTTCGGATGCACAGACAATTTTTTATTTTTGTCTGAATGTAACAAAACGAATATAGGGCCAATAGCGATCCAACATTTTTAAATTCCCGATTTTTTCTCGGTTTCCTAGGTCTAAAAATAGCGATTTTTAAGATTCTTAATATTAGAAAATTATCTACGTTATACGTACAAAATATGATCAATCTCGTAAAGTAAAGTTCCTTACTTAAATTGTAGCAAAAAATAATGAAATACGAGTGTTTTAATACATTTTTTTAATGATAAATGAAATATTACGTATAAATTTTAAAGTCTTCCTTCAACGACTTAACACATAAATTAAATTAAAACCTAACAAGCACATTCAGAACAGTAAGATAAACATAATATTGCACGAAATCTATCTCTAAACAACAATAGATTGTTTATCACAAAAGTAAAATGCAAGAATGAATATTCTTCAAAATATCCCATGAAATAAAATCAGTAAAATTAAATGAAACTTTTGATTAATATTTTGTGTGTGTGTGTGTGTGTGTGTGTGTGTGTGTGTGGGAGGGGGGGTGTGCGTGTGTTTATAGGCTGCTGGAAAAGTTTCTGCAAACAATATGAAAAAAAACATGTAAAATTCGGTAAATGGCTTTATTGTTTTTCGAAGTATTCGCCTTTAAGATCGATATATTTTTGCATACGCTCGAACCAATTTTCGAAGCATTTTTTCCACTCTGAAGCTGTAATCTCAGAAATCAGTGTACGAAATGTTTCAACAGCTGCTTCAGGCGATTCAAATCGCTCACCACGCATCTTCTTTTTAATGTTTGGGAACAAAAAGAAGTCATTAGATGATAAATCAGATGAATACGGACAATGAATCATCAATTCGACATTTTTACAGGATAAAAAATCAATGGTTTGACATGCTGTGTGATAGTTGGCGTTGTCATGATGAAAGATGATACGACGATTTCGGTTTGTTCTACGCAATTTATTTATGACTTCTGGCAAACAAATTGTTGTATATACAATCAGTATTTACAGTCCTCTAAAGCCACGGTTGCCACATATCCGGTATAACTGAAGAAACAAGCAATCATTTGCTTGGCAGCACTGCGTGAACGAACAATTTTTGTTGGTTTCGATTCATTTTGAAATACCCAAACAGTGGATTATTGTTTACTTTCGGGCTCATACGAATAGATCCATTTTTCGTTCTCAGTAACGATGTTGTAGGCCAAATTTGACCGACATCGGTTGAATTTCTTGAGCATTTCTTTGCTCCATTTAACACGAGCCTGTTTTTGAGCTTTGGTCAAATTATGTGGAATTCAACAACTGCAAAGTTTTCGTACGCTCAAATGATCATGCAAAATCGTATGTATTGCTTTCATGTCAATGCCTAAGGATGCCTGAATCTCGGGTATGTCATATGCCGGTCTCGTTCAATCATTTCACGCACAGCATCAACATTAGTGGCAACAACAGACGTGGACGACCTTCACGGAATTCGTCACAAAGAAAGGTACGTCCACGCTAGAATTCGGCAAACCAATTATAAACAATCTTATTGGATGGTGCTTCATCCCCAAAAGCCAAATGAAGTCGATCGATGCATTGTTTCGGAGTTAGATTACATTTGTAATCGTAAAAAATCATTGCCCGAAAATTTTCACGCAAAATTTCCATTTTCTCACAAAATAACTTCTTTTAAAATACTATGCAAACAAAACTAGTTGGCTTGGGTACAAACTGTCAATTGAATTATAGGTTAAAAACGTTTAATTTTACGGATATGATAGTAACAGAACGTTGGCGCCACTGGAAGTATTAGATTGCAGAAACTTTTCCAGCAGCCTACGTATATATATATATATATATATATATAAACATACATATATAAACTTGAAACAAACAAAATATAATAAAAATAAAAATTTTATTTTTTTAAATCAGCAATTGACTTATCTATCTCTGCCGTCATCTTTGATACTTCAGTTAAATATTTAACTTTTTTGATCTCTAACTCTTTTATTTCTAGTAGAGCTTTACGTTTTCTTAATGTTTTCTCCATGTTTTCTCCAACTGTTTCTCCGCCTCATGCTGTTTTGCCAAAAATTCTTTATAATGCGAATGCGCATTGCGTATAGAGTATAATAGGTTTTTACCAATTTTTATACTCTCAATATCTCCTACATTTTTAACAGTATCATAGATACATCGTTGAGCAATAAGATTTTTGTCAAGTTGATTTTCAACAAGACACTCAGCATTCACGAAGAAACTACATTCAACAGTGGCATTTCCATGAGATAAAATTAAAATTAATTTACCAAAATCTACGAAATTTCAGGTTTCGTCGATAATTTTATCCATCCACATTTTGTTTAGACGGTTTTTAATTCTTTTGAAAGATTTCAAAATTTTCTGAACTTGAGGCTCGCCGCAAAGATTTACATATTCTTATTTTACGCTAGACATTTTTCCGCTTGAAACGAGAATTTTAAGACATGATATTAATCTTTTAAGGACTATTTTCCAATCTAAAACTACCATAGGGTCCAAGCATGTAATGGCTTGTGTAAACTTGTACTTTAAGAATGAACATTATAATAATCTCTATAATACAATTACGCAAAACGTCATCATTTGTAACTTTGAAATATCCTTCACTTTCTTCAGCGCATCTTTAGTCGCAAAGTCGAATTTCGAATTGTTTTGCGGATATCATTATTCTTATCCGATAAATCTATTTTATTAAGAGGTACTATGTAGTGTTTCATTTTTTTACTAACCACTGCATTAAAGAGTAAATAAGGATATATAACTCGTCGTACAAAAATGGTGTCATAGGTACATCTGCCTAAAATTAACGCAAAAATGGTTCAAACAAAGCCGTTGCGCTGAAAAAAGTAAGCTTCGGACCGATAAGTTTATCACTTAAAGCGTCGAAAACAATTTTGAAACTTTGCGAATTTGAAGCAGTTTTTTCTTTTTTTTGATTTGATTTGATACGTTATTAGATGAGGAATAATTTCAATAGCTCTCTCGGCTATGGCAACGTTCTCTATCTATCTAATGGCACAGAATTTTTTTGGAAAAATATTGGACTTTGTATTATATATTCGGTGTATTAAGCTCTTCGTGTTGATAAATCTTTGAATAGATAATATATAACTCTCCAAAAGGACACAATTTCCCACTTGGATTTTTTCATTCCAGTTTTGAACGTACTGTGAATAACATGTAGTCCGCAGCTCTCAACATTCAAGAGCGCTATACCGTCAAAGAATTCTGTAAGTTCCTTATTTAAATCATTTAAAACTTTCAAATTTATACTTGGCTCATCCATGGATAATTGTAAAATTTTACAGAGATTCTGCGATCCAAAAGACTCACTCAAAGTTTTATACAAATCGAGCACGCGTGCGCTGAAGAAAAACAGAATCAAAATATCGTGTTGTCACGATTGAGTCGTTTGGGTGCCAGAATCTTATGTAGATGTTATGCTATTTCCCTTCTGAGAAATAATATTCAGACTTTCATCAAATTCAAATATGATGTTACTACATTCTTGGATTAAGTTAATCAACTCACAATAAAAGTATGGAGCGATACCGTAAATACTGTAAATTTTTGTTCTTCCTAGTTGCATTTTCTTAGCAATTTGACTATCTGAAAACGTAACGAAAGGCTTTCGACGCACGCAGTAAAAGTTCGAATAGATAAATGGCTCATAACAGTACAAAGACACCAAAGAATCTCAGCTTTTGATAGATCATCCGAGAGAAGAAATGATTTTAGAGATTTTTTTTCGTATTGCTTATTGAAGTAGAAGTTTCTATAATTCCATCATTTTCCACGGTTGTGGTTTCATTAATGAACGATCTGTGCCATGAGATCCTGGAAATATCAGAATACTTATGATAAATTATCGCTTTATCAAATTTTCTATCAAAGCTTTTTATTGAAAATTCACTTATGATTCTGAGTTTTACAATGAGTTTATGAACATATATTACTGTATTTAAAAATGTAACACAGCATATTATTGTGGAATATAATTTAAAAAGTATGATATTATTTATGTGACAATTTTATTTCAGAGTCTAAAAATTTTAGCAACTTTTAAGAATTTACTTTTTTTCGTGAAAATAATGTTGTAATGTATCTCATTTTTTAAAATTTATTAAATCGCTTTTAAAAAACGTAAACAATTTTTTTATACATATTCTTGTGTATTTATTCATATTATATATTGCCCGTGATATTAAGCATGAATTAAAATAAAAAAATGATTCAGCCGATAAATTTAACATATTAATTAAATATATTTATTATTATAAAATATATTTTTTTGTTATTATTTGTCTGAATAAAAAAACGTATTAAATATAGCGATAGTTAATATTTTTAAAAATTGAATAGATATTAAATTTTATTTCTGAAGATTTTTAAATTTATTTTAAAACTACTTGGACTTTTACGAAGCTAATTACCCTACGGTCTCTTATGTCAATATATATGTTTTTATTCGAAATAATATAATTAATCAACTTTTCAAGAACTATCGATTTTTAATGATTGTATGAGATAATAATATTTTTCTTTGTGTTTTATACTTCTGATTCAATTAGAGCCTTTCAGAAATAAGAGATACACGGACCACTTTTCTTTTTTGAGGCTCTCAGTAGATTAAACTTTTAATACCTAATAATGTAGATTTTAAGTTAACCCATTTGGGTTTTCTTGTTTGAACCTAGTAAAAGCTTTTGATGCCGTAGATCTCGAAAATATCACATCTATCTGTTTGGAAATTCAGTCGGGCGTTAACAGAGGACTTAAGAGAAAAAGTGCATAAATTTCCAGAATTAAAAAATCGATTAAAAAAATATAACAATATATTTAACAATCTTCTTGATGCTTCCATGGGTGCTTTCTATATAACTAATCTGTGCTTCGCGGATTTTCTCCATGTCTTGGTCCATTCTTGATGTGCCAACGTTTCGTGGGCCTTGCAGTCCATTTCATTAGGGCGAGGAGCGGTATCAGGCTGCTCCTCGCCCTGATGAAGTGAACTGCAAGGCCCACGAAACGTTGGCACATCAAGAATGGACCAAGGCATGGAGAAAACCCGCGAAGCACAGATTAGTAATATATTTAACAATATATCTTTTGCAGTATACTTCTTTTTCTACGCGGATGATTACTTATCTCTTTGCACTTTAAAAGTATACATATCACGTCATCATGTGTAGTTATACACTTCAATAACGTAAATTTTTTTTAGAATCAAATTTAAAAATACTAAATTAAATTAATCGATTTTATTTTTAAAAAACTTAGTATGCAAATTCGTACGTACGCGTTCTAAATCCGTCATGATAGTGACTATTTGCAATTTATTTTCAATAAATGCACACTTTGTTATATATTTGTTGTATAAAATATAATAAAAGTAAATAATGATTTGGGTATCTTGTATTGATTCTGCAATTATAAAACTGAAGGAGTTGTTTGTACTTTTTTCACTCTCTTTCATCGTACATATATTTCCATCGGGATGTTTTTCTTCCAATTTGCAACGATACTTTTATGCTTTTGAGATTTCACATGGCTTTGAAAAGCACTTTTTTCCCATCGAACTAATATTAATTATAGTTTTGCACCAAATACATAATGCATTGGTACTAATTTTAGGATTCGGAGTAATCCATGGGTAAATAAGTTCATAGGATGGTTGGTATTTTGTAGTGCTTAGCTTAATCTTAGACATGATTCTTTACTGAAAAATCACAGATAATAATTATTAAGAATAGAAGACTTCTATACACGACGCAGAAAATTCACTCTGTATTCTTTTTCATTACGACTGTTGCACTTATAAATCATAAAATTATTCTCATCAACCTAAGAAAAGTTCCAAATTTTTCCGACATCTAACTGATTATAGAAGCAGAGACTTCTTTTTATTGGCTCCACAACCAGGCAGGTTGGAACTGAATCATTGAGTATCTGCCTTATGCTGCTATGCTTTAGATTGCATGTAAATCGATTGTGTTAGATTCTAAGAGGGGGAAGTCGTCTCCCCAAACCGGGCGCCTGCTACCATCCGATGGTGGTCGCGCGTCATGGGAGAGGGGGGGATCAAAAGTAAAGCTCGGAGGCCTTCGTAAAGGTCATAAGAAGCCTACAGAGTTTAGGAGAAGGATGGGATAAGGCGGGAAAGATGTCATCAGGGGATTCGGGAAATTTAGGCCTACAATAATTACGAAGGGGAGATGACTTTTGACTGTAGAGTTTGCACTGGAAAATGACATGATTGGTCCTGTATCTCTGCTCCGCAGGAGCATGCTGAAGAATCCACAATGTTCACTCTATGAAGGCTGCTGTTAAGATTATAGTGGTTGGATCTAAGACGGTTAACCCCTGCGGAGCAGAGGTACAGGACGCCAAGCATGACGATCTCCTCTCTGTTAAGAGAGGTTTTAGGAGTTCATAGGAAAGTGCTCGTAATGAAATGCACCTTTATACGCTGCCGTTGAATTTAGATACGCCCTAAATCGTGCCAAGATCTCTTTAGATTCAGTGAACATATCTTCATACGGAATTTTAAAGGCCGGAGCGCGTCCCTCTGTGGAAGCATGTTTAGCAATCTCGTCCGCTTTCTCGTTTCCTGGAATACCCGAATGAGATGGAACTCAAAAAAGTGTGATTTCAATTCCCTTCTTTGAGGCATTCAAAATATTCTGTCTGATGTCATAAATAAATGATGTCGTAAATAAATGTAAATAATAAAGTTATTCTGGATACATCTTGTTATTTATTGCGTCAAGAGCACTTTTGGAATCGGAAAATATAACAATATTTTTATTTCTGCGGTTCCTGGCGAGAAGCGTAGCTTGAAGTATGGTCCAGAGTTCCGAAAAAATAGAGGTTTTCCTGGGAAGTTTATGCTCAAGAGGAGAAGGCCAGGTTCGGTGAATAGACGCCGGCTTCTAATGCGGTGCTCGATTCCTTAGATCTGTCTGTATAGATGGAGACAACATCCTGCTTGAGCCCGGACATTTTGGACAAGAAATCAGCTGCCATGGAGTGCGTTTTTCCTTTTGGTTGCATTCTAACATGGATTTCACATATGTAATAGGTTGTGACATTACTTCGAATTCGTGCCAGAAGACCGGGGGGTATGTAGCGCGGTGATTTTCTTGTCTGGATTATGAGAGATGTAAGCTTTGAAAAGTTTGACTTTTTAATAGCTTCGGTTTTACGATTTCTTTGAGAGGCTGTGCATTCAAGTTCCCGCAGAGCTTCGTATGAGGTGCTGAATTTATGAGATATAGACTTATATATGAACTTGGAAGCGGTAAAGTTAAATCTATGGTGCAAGGGGGATTCCCGGGCCTCGCTCAGCACGATGTTTATAAGTGTGGAAGTACGGTATCCCATTGCTTTTCTAACAGCCTTATATTGAATACGGAGAAGTTTGACAAAGTCCGCGGAATCTATGTTCCAGGAGAAGATCTATGAATCATACTCAACCGCGTTTCTAAAGGTTGCTCTATAGATGGAAAAGAGGAGACCATAATGTGATCCCTATTTAATGCCAGACAATGAAGAGTTAATACTTACAATCTTTTTACCTTTTTCAATAAGAGCCTTAAGTTGCCTGACAGTTTTTCATCTAAAATAATTCCTAGGAATTTATGAGAGTAGACTCTAGGAATGACAGAATTATCGATTTTAATATCAGGAGCTTCTGAGTATCTTTTGCAGAGAATATAATGTATTTCGATTTATTTGACGAGAGTTCAAGTCCTCTCTCTGTATCTGAGATATGTAAAAATATTATTAATTGAGTTTTGCAAAGAAAAAATTGCCACTTCAATATTGCGCTATAGAGTATATAACGACATCATCTGCATATTGTAATATCCGAGATTCCGGGTGTAGGTTAGAATTGATATCTCTAAGATAGATATTAAAAAGTATAGAACTAAAAGTAGAGCCTTGTGGCGTACCTTTATAAAAATCAAATAGGCCCGAGAGCGACCCATCGACCACAAAATACAGATGTCTTTTGCTAATAAGATTTTCTATGAATTTCCTAATAGATGTAGGGATGTCAACTTCCATCAGATCGTTGATTAAGATATGAGGGTCGACATTGTCAAATACACCAGTGATGTCTAAAAAGACCGCAACTGTGAGCGAATTTTTGATAAAACCAGTTCTGATGTTAGTAAGAGCCAGATTGTCAATACAAGACCTGGAGGGTCGAAAGTCAGATGAGTTTGCAGCAGACTAGGGCGAGACTCCAGAAACCATCTTAGCCTAAAATAAATCATGTATTCCATAATTTTGACATAGCAGGAAAGTAATGAAATGGGTCGGATGGATTCTTCCCTCGATTTTAGGATCAAGATACGAACAACAAACGAATCCGACCAGGATTCCGGGAACACACCTTGAGCTAAGATTTTATTGTATAATATAATTTTATTATATAAGCTCAAAAGTTGAGTTCGATATTCATCTGGAAGATTAGAAATTATGTTGTAGTCAACTTGGTCCAAGCCAGGAGCGGACCGTTTTTTAGTCACATTGATGGCTCTTGACAATTCCTCAGATGAGAAAGTTTCTCCTAGTGATGTATGTTGTTTTGGAGAAGATTTTCTTGTTTCATATCGTTTATATGCTTCGAACGATCGTAATAGCACACAGTTTGTCTAATGCGTTAAGCGATGCTTTAGAAAGGTTGTTCTTGCAAGAAGGAGAGGAATCCTTATTACGTCTAAAGCATCTAATGAGATCATATTTGTTGTGAGGAAGTGGCATTGTTGAATCCTCCTACTAACTTTCTCTAACCAAGGCGCTTTGCATCTGACAAGCATTCGGCACATTTCTTTTTGGCTTTTCTGAAATTGTCAAGGTAAACTCTATCAGGACACGCAATAAATTTCTTAAGCGATTTTTCCGTTCTTTGGCCGCGTTATCACATCCTTCATTCCACCAAGGAGGAGGATCTAAACGATTAGAGTTGACCTTACTACGAGGTAAACTCTTGTCAACCGATAACAAATTCCTAGCAAATTCCAGGATATGTTTAGAAAATGTATTGTATTAAGAGAGAACGCTCATCGTGTCGTCGCATGAGATTTCGTGAGCAGTGTTCTTTAGAATTACATAAAGCTTATTCAGATCTTCCGATTTTAATTTCAATTTGTAGCAGAATTTTTTAGAAAAACAGGGGAAGAGTCTAATTTTCGTAACGACAGGAAAGTGATTGCTGCCGCATGTGTCATCAAGAACAGAATTATTACACAAGGGGGCGAGAAGAGGAGAAACTAACGCGAGATCTGGTCAATGACTGATTTGTGAGCAGAAATATGTATAAAGGTAGGAGAACCGTCATTAAGAATTACAAAATCATTGTCTTCAATGGCCTCCATTAACCTCTTACCCGGGCCTAATTGAGAGGCGCAGCCTCAATTCATGTGATGAGCGTTAAAATCTCCTACAAACAAAATTTGATTATATTCTACCAAGGCATTGAATAAATTCAGATAGAATGTGAGGGGAGTGTCTTGATCTGGATGTCTATAAATATTTACTAGAATGGGTCCTTAAAAGAGTAAAGTTTAATGACTTGATATTCCACGGATGCATGATCAATGTTGTCTAAATGAATAGTTTCAAACTTGATGTTCTCCCGAATCCAAGTACAGATATCACTGTGTCCCGTTTGCATGACATCTACCCTAACGGCGTTAAAAGATTTGATTTTCAGATAGTCACCTGGCTTAAGCAACGATTCCTGAACACAGATCACATTATAATCTTGAGAGAAGGTCTGCAGGAATGTTAGGTTACCTCGGGCTCCTCCGCAGTTCCATTGTATGTTTTAAATTGCCCTGAAGATTTTTTGAATCGTTTACCCAAAAGATGAAATGTTTTGGTCTCAGACCCCGAGAGAGGGGATGAAGATGAGGGAGAAGTGTAAATATTTTTATTGTCAGGATTAATTCCGAAAATTGTTCCTATAGCTGTCAGAGTATTGGGGGGAGTAATTGTGATTCCAGGATACAGGCGGATCACTTTGGCTATGTCGATAATTGGAAGAAGGAGGAAAGTTAGGATAGTTGGTAAAATCGTGCGCATTATTATTGGGGAAACTAATATTTCTAATGATTGAAAGAATTATATTCACAATACTCAAAAAATCGCGATTTTGAAAGCAATGAATTAATTAAAATTAAATTCATAATTTCTGGCATAAAATTCGTGCCCTCAGGAAAATTTGTATTACAAAAGCCACGCTGAGGAGGGGGGGAGGCACCTTGATATGTTAAGCATTAGCTGCAAAGCATTCGTTATCTCTTCGATAATCATAGAGTGCATTTTGATGTGCTCTTCTATCATAACCTGTGTTATTAAGATGTTACTGACTTCTGCGAGAAGACGCAGTGGTGGAAGGGGGTGCTGCGTAGAGAGAGGAATGGTTCTTGTTGAGCCCACTGTTGGAGCTACAAAAATCAGTGTGCGACCTAGGACTGGCGACGTCTGCATAAGATCTGTATTCTCCCCCGTAATTATCCGAATCTAAAATATTGAAAGAGAGCTTTCAAAACTTGACAGTTCCGGAGAACCAAAGTTAGGTTTCCTTCTTAATATGGGAAATTATTTAAGTTCATCCTAGGCCTGCTTTGGGAAGAATATTTGTTATTATCATTAATGATTCTTCTAGCATCTGCGATGGGGATATTTTCAGTGGCAGCCAAGTTAATAATTTGATCCTGCTTCAAAATCATCGGCATTCTTTGGAAGTTGCGAGGTGATTACCTTTGCAGTTAATGCACTTGTCGTCCTCTATACGTGAACAAGAGCTCTCAGCTCCTGCCTCGTGTCTATTACCCCCACAATAGAGGCGTCTTGGCTGGCTCTTGTACACTTTTGCAATATGTCCGACTCTGCAGCAGGCAAAACAGATGTGAGGTTTTGGGATGAAAGGACGTATTTCATGCAGCAAAATCTGGCCTGCAAATTTTATACGCAATGTCTTGGAGGGTATATATTCAGTTTTGCCGTCTTTGATTGTCCTTCTGTTGAGCCTGTGGATGTCTAGAATTTTACTGTTATGAGAGACTTCAATGTGTCTAATGACAGTTTCCAAGTCAATTTCAATTGGAACATCTTGTATGACTCCCACTCTTAAAACTTGGAATGGTGGAATGAAGGCTTTCAGATTTAAAAAAAATAGGATTATCAACCAACCTATTTGCAGCTAAGGCAATTTTTGCTTCTATGAGTATTTTTCCTTTACCTATTTTTTTTATTTCCTGTATATCCGGAATACTTGCTTTCGCTATGATGCTAGAAATTATCGTGAGGTGTTGATTTTTCACGATTCATGTCACAGACATAAACTGCATACGGGCCATTATCCTGCGAGTTATATTTTGCTGGTGCCTTAAGGTTAGAAGAATTGAGATTATCATAAGCATGTGGATCTGATAGACTCACGTCTTTGCCCTATTGTTGTGATCCCAGCGAGTTTGACGATGAGGAAATAACCTCAGAAGATTTCTTCGGGGGGGGGGGGGGGGAAACAAGGGGTGAGTCTTGGCTTACGTCCCGGTCAGGAGGGGGACGTTTCCTTGAGTTAATTATTTCGTCGATATCCATGGGCGAACTTTGAGGACACTGTTGCGGAACGCAACTCCTCAAGGCTGACACAACCTCGCAGTTCGAATTGCAAGATTCGGTCATGCCTGCTTCATTTATGAGAGACTTGAGCATGATATCGGAGATATTTTCCGGTGCTTTAGAATCCATTATACTTGCAATAAAATTTGCAAGTCCAATAGAATTTGCGGGTTATAGACAAGAGTAGGAGAGTGTAGGGAAAAGGAAATGCTACGTGAGCTATGATTATTTCCCCCACTTGAGTCCGAGGTCATACCTCTATGCAGGGGAGACGCCATGTGCGGCGATTGCATTGTTGAAAAACCGAAAAGTACGATAATACGTAGATGACCACCAGTAAAAAGAAAACAAGTCAGTCTCTGAAAGGAGCCAAAGGAAGAAACTATAACGCAGATACGCGCAAAATACGTAAAAAATAATCCCGAAAACGCACATGTTTCACAAACACGTCCGCCTTGCATGGGCGTCCACGCAGGAATCATAAAAGCAGAGACGTAATAAAATACCTGAATTTGTGCATCACTTGTTTTAACAAATGAAACGCGGCGCGCCAAACGACTAGGCAGCAGTGAACGGAAAGAGTGTCGGTACACTGCCCATCGATAATTCGAAAGGTATTGCAGTAGCTTTGACTTATCGATTTGATTTATCTACAGGATCGAGAAAATCAATATTGGAAGTTTTTTTACATAAAATTATCAAATTATCTTGTGATCAATATATCAGATCGATAAGCTACTGTAGACCGATAAGCGAGTAACTTCAAGGGAGTAACATAATATGGTCATTGATTAAATCTTATTTTCAATTTCAAATAAAATGAATTTTCAGTGCAAAATTGAAAATAAGAAAAACAATCTCGAATGAACTTAAGCTTAAATATTATCCAGAACATGATCCTGAACAACATTCAAAAGGTTTTAGCTGTCGATCGGACATTTTGCGTAATGCTAATACCGATGGTACTATAACTTTCAAGTTTTATAACTTAAAAAGTTTTTAATGGAAAAATATTTGATTATAGTATTTTGAAAAGCTCTCGAGGTAAGCTACAAGAATAAAAAATGGGGATTCCATTTAAAAAATTCTATGTGACTTTGCCCTGATAACGCCTTTGATAACACCACCTAAGATCTAATCAATGATATATCATATTATGTCTCCCTTAAAATCGAAAAACTTTTGTCTAAAACATTTTTTTTAAAAATGCATATTTTTCAAAAAATTAATCTGGTACAGTCGCTCTGTTATATCCTGTATATATGATAATTATTGCGAAAAGATTAAACCTCGCCGATGATCTTGACTTTATCATATGTTGTCAAGATCATGACCTTGAGTAATCTCCAACAGGTTTTAGATCGCCATTCGTTAAAAAATTATCAGCAAAAGAATTTTAAAAAATAACGGCTATTTTCTATGCAATAAAACAAAATTCTCTGATTTGAAAGATTCCTTGCTTTAAAAACAAAAATTTCCTTTCAAAATCATTTTTCTCATCATTTTAGTTATTATATAGTAGCGGATAAGGGCATATGACTTTATACATGAAGTGACTTTCACCCTATCTCCCTCCCTCCTTGGAGGCGCACGACCCCATCTCCTCCTTGTTTAAAGGCGCACAATTATTTACGCGAAACGAGTTTCATTAAGGTGGAATGGGAATCGCTTCGCGTGAAAGTTGTGCGCTCCAAAGTGGGAGAGAGGGAACGAAACAACACAAAATGAAATTCTACATGGCTTTACAACTTTATAGCAAAAATAATACGTTTTTTTTAACTTTTTTGTTAATAACTTTTTAACGACGACCGTCTGCTAAATCTATTGGAGGTTACTCAGGATCATGAGCTTGACAATATGTGGCAAAGTTAAGGTCATCGACATTTAAACTTTTCGCAATAATTACCGTGTGTGTGTGTGTGTGTGTGTGTGTGTGTGTGTGTGTGTGTGTGTGTATGCGTGCGTGCGTTTTTGCGTGTGCGCGCGCGCGCACGCGTCTCCTTGTTAGAATTAAATCAGAAATAATACATTTTTTCGGGGACTAATGTTTTATAAACAAATGGTATGTATTGGGATATTATATTTTAATATTTTTAAAGGAGCATACAATTTCAGAAATTTTTTTTACATAATTATAACTTTGATTGCTTAGATTCAAGCTTACTTTCATTATTAATCATGTTCAGTTGGTAATTTCGAAATAAACGTAATATTAGTCTGAATTTCCGTAGAATTTGTTGTATTCTTTTTTGTTTTTTTATTAATCATTTTATTATATTTTAATTTAATGCCATATTTCCGTTTTCGTGGAAGCGATGTTGGATCTGTAATAAAAATGTAAGTTCTTTTATTATCAATAAATTTGTTTTTAACATACTGACATTGATACGTACGATCCTCAGGAATATTCATCTTTTTCCTCAAAACAGCTCGTACTTGTTTATTTAAAATTTCTCTGCATTGTACGTCAAAATCAGTTGGCAGCCATCCTCTCTTTTCATGACATCTTATACCTGGTAAAGGATCAGGAAGCTTTGCCAACATTTCTTGTATTTCTGCTACTAAGACGTCGCAATACTAATAACAAAAGAAGAGAAAAACAGTTTATAATACTTGGAAGCGACAACAAATCAAATTAGATTGATTTCGAAGCTTTATTTTAAATTATTGCGAAGAATATTATTAAGGCCTTGATAGTCTAAAGACTTAGGACGTTCGCACGGAATGCAAGAGATCCACTCTCGGCCGAGGTAATATTTTTCGCAATAAGAATTAATTATTTACAGATTTTAATATGTTATTCAACATTATTAAGATCGTTTCGAAGATGCATCAAAAATTAAATTGCTGGTCGATATTACTGCGGTAGTTTAGTAGAGTTAGCGTTTCAAGACTTAAAAACCATTTCGGCGCGCGTTTCTGGGGACTACATATGTAATATATAAATTCACACAAGAATTATGCAAGCATTAAAATCTAGATCATTTAAAGCTTTGAATTCTATAGTTTGTGTTATCACATATACGGTCCTATACTATATTGTATTTTAAATTTTACAGAAATGCTTTAGAATTTAGATTATTTAAGAATGAAAATTGTATTCGAACTAGAAGTTCTAGAACATGGCTCCGAGATCTTGAATGGAGAAAAAATTAAGATCGCACTGATCAAACTGGTCGAATTGCTCAAATGTGATTTGTTAATTTTTTTTTCTTAGTTCGAGATCTCACAGCGATTTCAATGATTTGTTTTCTGTTCCCTTCCACTATACTGCACTAGAATTCTCTTTCTCGCTTTCGACAAATATCAGACATATTCTCACTTTAAGTTCCAAAAGTTACATACATTAGTTCTGTTATAGAAAACAGACCTATAGAATTATGGACATAAAATTTTAGACTTAATTTCAGATAAGAGGAGAAAACAACAGCCGATGATAAATATTTAAAAAAGAAAAATATTCTTTATATTTTAAGTCATCTAAACAAAAATGTCGAGGCTAAGATAATTTTCAAATAAGAAAAGTTAAAAAAATTACAAATTGTAGCAGAATTAGAATTTTGTACACTTAGGAGTGATAAGATAGTACGAAAGTTCTTTGAATTTTTTAATAACAAAATTCAGTACTTTCACATGATCTTGCCACATTTGAGTGCTCGAAATTCTAGTCCTATCATTCATAATTTTTGAACTTTTCTAAAAACTATATCTCGGCATTTTCGTATTAGATTCTTTGTTTTAAAATATTACTACGAATTTGTCTTTAAAATATTTACCATCAATTTGAAGATACCCTATAAATAAAAGCAGTATATTATACAGAGTCTGATAATTAATAATAAAACTCTCGCATAGCGGTAAAATGGACTGAACTGAGTCGAAAAGTCCTCTCCCATTTTGCATTTTTCGCAATAGTTAACAAGATATTAATTACTAAAAATTTCCAACTATATTGGCCAAACAAAGAGAAAACTACTAACTAGTAACTAGAAAACTACTAACTAGAAGTACTAGATTGTAAACGTGAACACATTTTGGGTATTAATAAAAAGACAGATTCTCCATCTGTTATATCCGATCATCACATTAATTTTAATTTCAGATGGAATGATGTGAAGATTTTAGATAGTGAATCTTCTTATAACAAAAGATTGTATCTGAAATGATTCGTATTAAAAGACAGAGACAAGGTTTAAACAAACAAAATGATACTGAATTATTGCCAGAATCCTATTCACAAATCATACAATCCCTTTCTCCTTCATAATAATCTTTCTTTCCTCTCTATACATCCCTCCTTCTATGTTCCTTTTATCTATCCCCTTTCTTTAATCTCACTTCTCACTATTTTCTAACATCAATTTTACTTTCCTTCTCTGAAAGTCATTTTAAACTTATTTTGTCTAATAAAAAGACGATAAGTCGAAGATAAGAGACATCGATCTTTCTCTCATCGCATTGTACTTTATTCATATTATTTAATTTTGTTGGACTCTCAACTACAATTATGAAAGGTATTTTTCTTATTTAATTTTAACGAGTATTTAATTATTTTAATTGAATAGGTAGGTAGTTACATTGTACATTTTTAACTTTTACTTATATCAATATTGTATTGTTTCATCAGATTATTATTTTTCTGTCATTCTTATAATCTTACATTATTATGTTTATAGCTGTAATACGTTATTTCATTCTGGACACCAATATATTATATAATCATACTCACTGACGTTCTTTTGCTGTACAATTTTACTAACAAGACGAAGATTTTTTAATTATTATGTGGCGACTCGCCACCAGAGGTCCAATGGGATTCGCTCGGATTCGTGTGAGCACCACAGCCACGCAAATTCCCTTTAAATAGAACATCAATCTAAAATTCATTCCAGGCGTCTAAAGCAGGACGCTACAGCATCGCTTTACTGATGAGTCTAATAGTGTGGGACCGAGACGAAACGCCAAGGCCGACCAAAAGTCAAAGCCCCTTAGTGGACACAAATATCATTTCCGTAGACATCCACAATTGATACCAATAGTCTTAGATGTCTTGACATTGCGAAGTATATTTTCATTTCCATCGACTGCCATAATATAAGTTTTTACTTTTCTGACAAATTCTAATGTATGTATTTTATGTATGTTACTGTTCAGTTTAACTAACAAGACGAAAATCTTTCTTAATTTATTGATACCAACAATTATATAATTATTCAGTGTGAAATATATTTTTAATTTTCGATCGATTTTATGTTATGTTTTTTTACCATCTAGACATATTTTGTAAACATTGATAATGATCCGATCATGATCGAAACGTTTGTTGTTGTTAATCGGCATGTTATTAAATTTCATAATTAATTTATTAAGACATTTTTGACTTATCTATCAATTTATTATAGATAAAATTTTTCGTAGCTCTTTTTCTTTTAACTTGGTTTTTAAATTATTGAGCTATTATACTACTATATAATTGTAATTATAATATTAATTTGTCTCTGAAGATGACTAAAAAATGAGCCGAAACATGTAAGCGGTTATCTAATAAAGAGTTTTGTGTTGTATTTACATTGTTTGTTTTGCGCAACAATTATCGCGCCTGACTATTCTTGCCCTATTTTACCCAATTTCTTTGTGATTATTAAGGAGTCTTTGTGAATCAACTTATGATTATTTAGTTTATTTGGTATGGAATTTAACTTGGCACCAATTATTGATATCAAATTTTTTACAAATAATACATAAAATTTTGTGGTAACTTGACGCCAGTTTTGTTGATATCAAATATTTTGTACGAATAATATATATCATTAGAGTTAAGTAAATAAAAAGATAGTACCACACTTAGGTTTTACTTTTTAATTTGATAGAATGTATCTATTAAGAATGTAGCATCTGGGTTTTAATTTAGTACGTTAGTTTTTTCCGAGGAGTAATTTTTGACAGAGAATTAAAGTTGTTATTACTTGAATTGGAATAAGAAAATTCTTCAATAACAATATTCTTGAAGAATAACTAAAAACTATTTATTTGGGTTGGACACTTACGTTTTCTTCGAAAAGTAGTATATTCTAAGTGTCTATTTTTATCTTTTTTAAAAAGGTAAGTTTGTACTAATATCACGCATTTTGTAGTGATGAATGTTTTTCTATAAACATTTCTATTTACTTTATAATTGATCTCAAGAAATAGATTTTCTTGTATTTGGGCGTTTGGAAGGGATCTTAAATTAACGTTACAATAAACATGTAAACGTATCATAATCGCAAATTAGATTTCTAATATTAAATTCGGTAATTATGCAGTATAAGGGACTACCCTCCAATGATCTTGATCTCAACATATGTTATCAAGGTTATGAGCCCAACCTTGAACAAATTTTAGTCATCGCTCGTTGTTAACAACTTAAAAAACTTAAAAAGTTGTTAACAAAAAAAGTTCATGAAAAAAATGATTTCAAAGCAAAGAATTTGTATGTATAAAGCAGAAAATATTTTATTATATATAATTGACAGCTTTTCCATTCTTTTTATATAGATAGTAGTTTAAATCTAACATTTCGTGATATCGATTGTTGAAAAATATAATCGATCCAATATATCAACATAAAACAGTAAATCATTCACAATATTTTTTTGATCCAGACACAGGCGTTCATACTCAAAATATTGAACGTCTGTGGAGATATATTCGCGGAATTATTCCTTGATATATAAACAATCCCATTTCGTCTATTATCTTGCAGAATTCATGTTTAAAAAAGCATTTGAAACACAAGATTAGACACTTTCTTTAACATAATGGCTAAAAAATATCCAATATCTGAAACTATAAATAATGAATGAATCAAATAAACAAAAACATATTTAACAAAAGTATTATTCACTCACACCATCCACTTTGTCATAAAAGAGGTGTGATTTATGGAGTCGTGGATAAGATATTTTGTTTGTGTCATCCGAAATTCCAACAAAATAATTTGATTGATGCTATTAAGATTTTTTTACAGAATGGATATCCGTTAAGTTTTATTTTTTCGACCATTCATAATAGAATAAAATATCACATTAATAAGTTTAATAATTTAAATAAGAATAAGGATGACATTGGGAGAAGGTTCTTTACGATTCCATATGTTAATACGATATCCGAAAGATTTATATCTATTGTCAATATGCTTAATTGTAAATTGGCTTTTACTATTCCTAACACATTGAGAAGTTTTATAAGGAGAGGAAAGGATGATTTGGAATACGTTCAGAGTCAAAATGTAGTTTATAGAATATCCTGTGAGGATTGTGATGCCAGTTATGTTGGCCAAACTAAAAGACTTAAAGACCAGATTGCATGAACATGTTTCTGATATCAATATAAGTTCAAAATCTCCATCAGTGATTTCCAACCATCGGTGGAGAATCATAACTTTAAATGGGATAAAGTGGAAATATTGGATATAAAGCCTTCATACAACAAAAGATTGATATCAGAAATGGTTCATATTAAAAAACAGAAGCATGGGATTAATAGACAAAATGACACGGAGTCTTTGCCGGATTTGTATTCTGACATTATACATTCTTTTTCTCCTTTCTAACATCTTCTATCCTTTTCCTCCTATTTTTCCGTTTTCCGTTCTCGATAATGTTTTTCTGTTTGACATTTCGTTTTGTGACATCGTTTAAGTCAGATGCTCGTTACCTTTGCGAATTTGCTTTAATAACCTATTAAATTAAAAAGACTTTTTTACTGTACCACAAAATGGACTACATTTTACATTTTTTTCTCGTTGTGTATTATGGGACTTTTAACAGATTTACTAAGGTATATCATCATATTTTTAATTTTTATGTGATTAATATTGATTCTTTTTGTTTACGGTTACTTTTCCAGAACTTTCTTATGACTTTGTTAATTCTTGTTAAAAATGACTCACAGCGTATTACACAGAAAGAGGAAAGAATTTTTTGTTAAGGAATTTTAAGAATATTGTAAGATTATGTATTAATTTTTAATTTAGAACGACATTTATATTATTATATGATGGCATTGAAAATGACTCAATTGGAGTTGAAACGTTTGTTTTATTTTATTGTATTTTTATTGTTTTTGTATTGAGTTTTCTTATCTGAATTATAATTTTTTATATACGTCATTGGCTCTTTGCCCTTCTTTTATACTATCTTTTGTTTATATTACTTTTAATTAAAAGTATTATTTATTTATTTCCACACTATATAGATTGTAGTAAGATTCCACATATAAGTGTAGAAATTCGGACAAATTCTTTGCTCTAAAGACACAAAAATTATATATAAAATTATATAAGAAAATGTTGCGCTGTTAAAGCAGGGAATTTATTTCATCGGAGTGCAGTCGTCCAAGAGTTAGGTTTTATTGAACTTTTTTTGTTAATAACTTTTTACAACGAGCGACGGCTAAAATTTGTCACTCGGGGTCATGACCTTGGCAACATATGTCAAGATCAAGGTCATTGCAGGATAGTCCTTTATACTACATAATTAATTTAAATTCTTACGCATTTAATATAAATTTAAAATGTAAATTTAGGAAATAAAACTTTTACGAAAATATCATTATATCTATACAGATTTAATGTTATGTGAATTTAGTTTTTTCTTTTTATGGAACTATCAGTCCCGTTAACTTTTACACTTTCTCTTTCAAATCAGATAAAATTATTTAATTTGAACGAGATAACGAAGAAGTGATTTCCTTATATACATGATGAGAATATTGAGATTTAGTCAAATATTTCATCAGTAATCGGATAGTTATTAAATAATAAGATTGTTATGTTACAGGTAACAATGAACATTACTGGATACGTGTATATGATTTTGTTATTGATCGATTTGCGGATTTGTCTCAATACTGTCTTTCTTTCGAAAAAATATTAAAAATTTCTATCGTCGTAACAGACTGAGCTATGTTTGCAATACATTATTTTTATTACTAAAATAACATCTTCAGTCTTATTGAAGACGCTTATAAAATATTAATATTTGAAACAGGACCGCTTACATAAATAAATCAATTAAATACAAGTCAATTACTGTTAAAATTCAATATTTAAGATAATCAATATATTTTTATATACATTTGTCTCAAAACTTTGATTATATACGATTATGTTTGAACTTGCAAAATCTGAGCTACTAGTACATAATCCTCAAATTAAATCAAAATTTGTAAAAAAAACTTATTGCAAAAAATATTTTTATCTGTGAGAACACTAATCTCTGAGGACAACTGAGCTAGCATGGTATACGTGAAATCCGAATTTAATACCTAGATAATATTTTTCGCAATAAATTCTTTGCAGATTTTAATTTAATTTTGGGCAATTTTATTAGCATCTCATATGACTTACAAATCTGAAAGTAATTGGCACGCAATCATAGTTCTAATTAGAGATAATCGCATTTAAAATACATATTGATGTATTACTCTAAACATCTAACTTTGACCGTAGTTTCGTAATTAATTGATATATTCAATCGATATTATATCAATTCGTAACTTAAACATTTAGTGACGCAAAATGTAATGGACATTAACAAATCCATACAGCAATCCCATTATTTAATAATTG
Organism: Acromyrmex echinatior; assembly: GCF_024713525.1. Classification (NCBI taxonomy): domain Eukaryota; kingdom Metazoa; phylum Arthropoda; class Insecta; order Hymenoptera; family Formicidae; genus Acromyrmex; species Acromyrmex echinatior. The sequence continues at coordinate 10,698,013 of NC_141861.1, forward strand.
CTCGATTACTGATGTAATATTCATCCATCTCAACATTCTCATCATGTATATAAGGAAATCACTTCTTCGTTACCTCATTCGAACTAAATAATTTTATATGATTTGAATAAGAAAGAATACTTTTAGAAGTATGCAAATGTATGAAAACATTAGTAGAGGAAAGTAGTTTAAAATACCTTTGGCAGACAATGTATGTTGAATTCAACGTCTTATTATTAAAACATAAATTATTTTATATATAATTTTTGTTTTACAGTAGAAAATTTATTTTCAAAGCAAAGAATTTGTGTTTTTAAAACAAACAGATACCTAATCAAAACAAATTCTCTGCTGTAAAAATAAAAATTACAAAATATAGAAAATGACCATTCGTCGAGTCATTTTCCAACTTCCTCGAAATTGCTGAAGTGCTGCTCTGCGAGCGCGTGCCCCATTGATGCGAAGAGGTGATAGTCAGATGGCGCCAGGTCTGGGGAGTACGGCGGGTGCGGAAGGATGTCCCATCCAAGCGATTTCAAGGTGTCTTTCACTGGTTTTGCTGTGTGAGACGGCGCATTGTCGTGTAACAAAATCACTTTGCCATGTCTTCTGGCCCATTCCGGTCGTCTTTCGATTAATGCGTGGTTTAAATTAATCATTTGTTGGCGATAGCGTGTATTAACGGTTTCGCCGGGCTTCAAGAGTTCATAATACACAATATCGCTCTGGTCCCACCAGACACAGAGCATGGTCTTCTTGCCGAAGCGATTTGGCCTTGGTGTTGATGGACCGGCTTCGCCAGGTGAAAATCACGATTTTTTCCGTTTCAAGTTTTCAAAATAAATCCGTTTTTCATCACCCGTCACAATTCGATGCAAAAATGATTTCCTTTCGTAGCGTTGAAGCAGCATTTCACAAGTGACTTTGCGATTTTCCATTTGACGTTCATTCAAATTGTGTGGGACTCATTTACCGAGTTTATTGATCTTTCCCATTGCTCGTAAACGTCTGCTGATTGTTTCTTGTGATACATGTAATGCTTCTGCTAATTGCCGTTGAGTTTGAGTTGGGTCTTCATCCAATAACTCCTGCAATTGCTCGTCTTCGCATTTTTGTGGTCTACCAGAGCGCTCACTGTCTTTCACATTGAAATCACCATTTTTAAATTGTCGAAACCATGTCTCACATGTTCTAATCGATGGAGCGTGTTCATATGTTTCTACCAGCAAACGATGACTTTCAACAGCCTTTTTCTTTTGATTAAATAAAAAAAGCAATGCGTGCCGCAAATGTTCTTTTTCAGGCACAAAACTCGACATGATCACTGAACGATAAAACAAAGACGCTAGTTTTTGGCGGACTCAACTTGTGTGTGTTTATAGTTAAATGTCAGACGAACAAAATGGCGTATGTGTCAAATTAATACGCTGCGTACTTTTCGCTAGCGCCATCTCTTAGTTAAACCGGAAAAAACTTATGCATACACCTGGTAAACTCAACAATTATCTATTTATTATTACTGAGACACTTAGACCGATTTTATGGATCTTATTATTTTGAACCGACACTATTGTGTCAATACAGATTGCAGCACTCATTGATCATACATATCATTAGTGCTCCTAGCATAAAAAATGTCAAATGGGCACCAAAGGAATGCGCGGAATGTAGTCGACGATGATATCTGAATCTGAAAAGTTACAGACTTCCGAACTTTGTGTCACAATATCTGCGCTTATAGAATACGTAGAGAAAAAAATAAAAGTATATAATACAATCTGAATATAAGTTATCGATTAAGTATATAAAACTCGATCGGAATAGCCGTTACTGAGATCCGATAATCTCGATCTTGCGCAATTCGCCAACTCGTGTAAGGGCGACTTTTACGAAGCTCCAGTCTTAATTTAACCAATCTAGTAACTTTGCAAGATTTCAACTGAAACTGATGTTGAAGAAAAAATGTGAACTGAAGAGTTAATACATTTACATTTATATTTATAATTTCGCTCTTTGCATTTTTTCTTCGACATCTGTTTCAATTGAAACCCTGCAAAGTTACTAGACTGGTTAAGTTAACCGGAGTTTGGTAAAAGTCGCCCTAAAGAAAGTCGCATGTCAGCCTAGTTTACATCAAACACATGATAAGCATATTGAGTACCACATTCATATCAAATTACTTGATATGCTTGGTATAAATACTGGCGAATTAGTTTGACCCGATACTTCTGAATCACGAATATCATACCAAGCTAGTACACGTATCAAAGAATCTCAGCATGCTGTAAACGCTTAGTTCGTTTTGGATCGTATATTAAAATTCGCCTGTTTTTAAGTTCAGAAATAAATACAATAATAGGGCATGTAGAAGTCTAAACTATAAATATTTTTTTATATGTAAAAAAATAAATCATTATATTCTAATCAATTATAATTAAATTATGATATTACATGTTTCAGCCTTTCCATTAAGTCATCTTCAAATATATACTAAACGCAAAAATGTTACCATAATCAAACAGTATTAATAGACATGGAATATATAATATTATAAACATATATCATGAGACCAATTAAACGTTGCATAGAGGAATAGAAATTGCTCGCCAAAAGGTTGGAAGATCGATTGAAAAAAATTTCTTGATATTCTAATAAAATTATAAATTTCATTAATTATCATAATATAAAAAGCAAGCAAATATGTCACCTCGGTAGAACACTCACTGTTCAATATGTTAATACGATTCGATGATATGATACTCGTCAAAATTCCATTAGCCAGTGTGATAATAAATAATATATAGCCATAGTAAGAAAATAAAATCAACAGAGTCATAAACTATGAAAATTGAATTCTTTGATAAATAAACATTAAATTAAATATGAAGATATAAAATCAGTACAGGAATAAAATTAAAAATGTATAACTGTTGCGACGGACAAATACTGACTAAAAGAAAAATAATACAACTAGTGCGATCTTGGCAACGCAAAATTAGACCTTGTTTACAATCAGAATGTATGCTTTATGTAGGCACTCAGCATAAATTTGAAGATTAAGACTATTCTTTTGTTTTTTAATATAAAGCATCTCCGAAATTAACCACTTGTTATAACATGGTTCTTCATCAAGAATTTCAACATTATTCTAATCAAAATCATGTTCAAGTTCTAATCTATGCTCGTAACTATGGTTGTAACTGGACGGGAAGATGTGTTCCAGCGTATATGATTTCGATGCTCTGCTCTCGTTGGTGCATATAGATGACAATTATAAATTAATTTCATTAGATGTAGTTTTACTTTTCACAAACATTCCGACAGACATAACCTTAGATTTTGTCAATGACGATTGAAATTTTATATCAAATAAAAATGTAATTTACCTAAAAATGAATTTTTGACTGTAGGTCGCTTAATTTTAGATTCCACATATTTTTTATTTGATAACATTATTTACAAACAGAATTTTGGGGGCACGCCTATGGGTTCTCCTTTGTCATCTATTATTGCTGACTTGATAATGCATAGATTAGAAAAGATGGCATGATTGAATATGTTTCATGATCTTTTTTATTTTCAATATTTCGATGACTTATGCGTTGTAATTCCATCATCTGAGATTGTTAGTTTCTTGGAATGTTTTAATTCGTTTCACTCGCGTCTCAAACTCATCCTGAAAATTGGCGATAACTCACTAAATTTTCTAGATATTAAAATGATGATTCAAGATAATCTTTTAACTTTTGACTGGTATCACAAACCTAGTTTTTTTAGTAGATTTTTGAATTTTTTCTTTAACTATCCATTACCTCAGAAAAAGAATATAATCATAAGTGTGATGGACAGAGCTAACTTACTGTCAGACTCTGTATTCCATTTGAAAAATTTAACACTTATATAATAAACATTTTACTGAATAATGATTATCTACTCAAATTTATCTTTGATACAATCAATAAGAAACTAAAAAAACATCAAAGTTAGAAGTGCAGCATCGGTTGATCAATTTAATAAGAACGATAATCCATCGATCGTTTCATCATGGTTCACGTTTATTCCGCAGAAAATATTTAACAGAAACATTTAATCAATTCAATAGGAATGATATTAAAATCTCATTTTATAGTTCAAATAAATTATAGAAATATATCAAAGTACATAAAGACCTTCGATCTCACTTTTCAAAAAAGAATGTAATTTATAAGATTAATTGCAATAATTGTGATGCATCGTATGTAGGAAACACAGCTAAAAACACGAATCGCATCAAAATCATATACGCTGGAACACATTTTCTCGTTCATTATAAGCGAGCATTTTAATTGGAATAGTATTGAAATTCTTGACGAAAAACCATGTTATAACAAGCGGTTAATTTCGGAGATGCTTCATATTAAAAAACAAAAAATAGCTTTAATCTTTAAACTGATACTGAGGGTCTACATAACGAGTACATTCCGTTTATTGAATTTCCGAATGCAGTCATTGCTGACAATCGCATCCGAATTTCCCAATTTGACGGATAATCGCTTCCGTCTGTTTGCAACTTGCGGAAAGCAGTTTTGCATTATTGGCGCGCAAGATTGCATTTTCGCAATTGAATGCTGACTTTTCAAAAGTCAATGGCCTGTAGGTCAGCTACCCTGCAGTTGCTAAAAGAATCTATTGTTTAATCAATCTATTTGTTCGTTATAGTTATCGCTATAACATAATGAAATTTATAATTTTATTAGAATATCAATGTTTTTATCAAAATGATGTTACAAAATATAAAAGTAAAGACGTTAAGGACAATCAAATAAATTACATTAGTTCTTTTCTTGTTAACTGTTTAAAAAACATTAATGTTCATCATGTGTTAAACCAATCAAATTATTAGACAAACTTGTTATTCTCTAAAAATAAAAAAAGTAGAACATAAGATTTTCAGCGCAATTGTAATTACATCTAATATCTATTGTAGTCTAAAGTGTATCTTGTGTTATAAAAATTGTGATATTAGTTGATAGAGCGTAATATGTCACAATTTTTATAACACAAGGTACACTTTAGACTACAATAGATATTAGATGTACGAGGGCAAGTCAATAAGTTTTTAGAAAAACATAGTAAAACATCTCAACACTTAGACCATAGTAGCGCTTCGTATTTAAAGTAATGTTATTTGACATAAATGGTCTTGTTTCTAATCTTACTGTTTATACACGCGCGCTGAAATAATGCGTAACTCTCTATACATATTGGTTATTGCGAAGAATATTGCTAAGGTCTCGGTCGTCTAAAGGTTCAGGACGCTCGCACGGAATGCAAGAGATCCGGGTTCGACTCCCGGCCGAGGCAATATTTTTCGCAATAAGTTTATTACAGTTTTTTAAGATTAATTTGGGAAATTTGGGGGGATTATTAATATTTTAGATTGATTGCGTTGAAAGTCCGACAACCATATCGGCACATAATTATGATTTCTGAAATTAATTCATTTATATAAATATATATTAGTTCAACATCTCAACACTCAGACCATAGTAGCGTTTCGTATTTAAAGTAATATTAAAACATTTTTATGCTGTTAAAAAGTTACTATTGTACCACGAAAATCATTAATGATCGATACTTTTTGATATGATAGAATTTATCACTGCCATCTAGATAAAAAGTATATGGGCAATGAACAGTCATACTGTACCAGTATTAATTTAAAGGTTAACCTTTTAAGGTTAAACAATCGATAACCCATGGTACCGCGGTTTCCTCTACCACAAACAAATGTTCTCTGGTAGATATCTTAATTTTAATTCTTAGCATTCCCTCTCACAAAAAAAGAGGCACGGTTATTGGTCTAATTGACAGGTTCTTTTTACTCTCGCATTCAGAATTTCATAAAAAGAATCTTGAACATGTAATTAAAATACATTACTGAATAATGATTATTCTTTATTCTTTATATTCCATACTATTTTTAAAAGTATGAAACAACTTGTCAATAAAAAGCTAATTGATTGATTGACAAGTAATTCCACAGAAAAAATTAAAAAAAGAAAAATGTTATAGTTCACGATTCTGTTCATAGAGTCGGTTCGGAAAAATTTAGATATAGTCAACGGTGCTGTCTCGAAATTGTCATTTTTCAGTTTAAACAAAGTCTTGTTTTATCAAAGCATCTAAAGATCCTCTTCCCACTTATTCTCATAAAAATGTAGTGTATAAAATATCTTGTAATAATTGTGACGCTACTTATGTTGGACAAACTGATAAACGGCTAAAGATTAGACTTTCTAAACATAAGAATCACATAAAAAGAAATACCACTAATTCTGTCATGACGAAATCGGTTACAATTTAGACATGATTTTAAGTGAGAAGTTGAAGTTTTGGATGTAGAGATAAACTATAGGAAGCATTTAATTTCTGAAATGGTGAATATCAAACGACAAAAAATGAATACGGACATCAATTTGAATACGAACACGGAATTAATCAAGCGTACTACTGTTATTTGGATTCATAATATTGTTTATGTATATGATACTGTATTTGCCGATTTCGATCATATATGTAAGATTTTTATCATTAGTTCACATATAATTGTAAGACTCAGAGTTTCTGGTCCTATCGTTTTTAATAACCTCGTTATGTTACGTTGGAGGACTTTTATATTTCATTTAGATGTATTTTTTAAATGATCTCATCTGTCGACACTTCTCGGGTTAGTCATTGCGATTTTGTTTCATCCTGAATAGTTTTAATGATTATTTTAGATCATCCAGCTTGCGAACTTTTTTGGAATGAGCTTCTTTCGCCTGACAATTGCATGAGGAAGTTAGCGGACGATCACGTTATACTACCATCTATGACTAGAATGGTTTTTTCAACGCTAAAGAAGGCTAGAAGTTATCCGAAACGTCTCGTTTTTCATTTTGTTAGTTGACAATATATTATTAATTTTATTATTTGACTTAACATCTTCTATATTTATACATTTGTATCAACTATCAGCGCATGAATTACAGCGCAGATTCTTATTGCCTTGATTTTGTATATTTATTATGTTTTATTTAATCAATCATTCGAGCTTGAAGATAAAATAGTTTTACTTCCAATTATTCAATTACATAATTTATGGAATATTTTTTGCATAAACTTATTATTTTTACCTTCATAACGTATTATTTTTTATAAAAAAAAAAACTAGTAACAAACCTGATAAAACATTTGTCGAGAAGGAGGTACCATACCTTCCCGGTATATATACACATTCTCGTATAAATGCCGCTCCTTCTTCAAATTTTGTTCCTGATTCAACGTAGCAGTAAGTACTGCAGGTTTCTGTTTAGAAACAGGTGCTGATTTATATGGTAATGTGTAATTTGAATAATTTCTTTTACATCTGACAGTTGAACCTAATCCATCTATAAATCACATGAGAGTTAATTTAATAGAATCTTATATTAAATAAAGTATACTTTAAAATTTAGATATCTTTGATAGTAAAAAATAATATAACTTACGCATAGCTTTTAATCTATAATCCAATGTCTGATATTTTCTCGCATTAACATCCTTTCTTGGATCATAGCCTAGTTTTACCCACATAATTCTCCATGGTCCAGTCATAAAATAATATGCTACTGACGGTAATAATATCTTCAGTTGTTCGGATGTAAATCGTGTTTTATACATAATGGCATTTTTTGACCAGATTGGACGCTCTTCGAACAGTTGACGTACTTGCTCTAAATGTGTGTTTTGAAGAAATTTCACTTTCATAGCTGTTTCAATGCCTTTTGGTGCTGCGGTAGGTACTTCAGATGTAGAAAAATACACGTAACTGGGAAAGCCTGCTTTAGATTTTTTGTTTGTACCAATTACATTGTCTGAGTTTGAATCTGTTTCAGTTTTTGGTATATACTGTTGTACCGTATCCATTCTGCTGAAAACAGCTGGTGGAAGAAAATATGGTACATCGTTCTTCAACCAAGAATAAAGAGGAATGCCCGTTGGATAAATCAAACTGTATATGCATTCCAATTTTTTTGGATTTAATCTGTTCTGTGTCATTGGCACATATTGAAAATCACATAAATCTAAAAAGAAAAGATATTAATACTTTTAACATACATGTATATGAGAAAAATTAATATAAAGATAATACTTTGTATAATTTACATAATACGCACGCATGCCCGCACAAGGTAATTAATTTTAATTTTAATAGATAAATATTTTGAAAAATATAAAAGATACAGAAAAACGTTTTAGACAAAAATAGAACAATTTTAAGGGAGATATATTTTGGCCACGTTATTTTTTTTTGGTAGAGGCGCCAAAAAGATACAAAGGTCACTCAACTTTTTTTAAATAGAAAAATTTCTTTTTTATTTAATGATTCCTCTAATTATTTTACATATAAAAGCATTAAAGTAAAGATACAAAAAAATCAATAGTTTATGAGATATTGTATATTTTATTTTGGCATATTATTGACATAAAATATTAAATATCTCGTAAACTATTGATTTTTTGATAATTGAACCTTAATTTATGAAAAGAATAATGAAATGACTCAATTGTGAAGAAAATAATAATTTACACATAATTTCTTATTTACAAAAGTATTTTGTCTACATATTTTTTTTTAACAAATATGTTTTCTTAACATCAATTGATTTATCTTCTTATTCCGTTCTTAAAAATATTAAGGAATAATTATCAAAAAATTAATAATTTAATTAAGAGAAATTAAATATTTTATGTCAATATGAATAGAACAGAATAAAGTATAAATTACTCTGTAAACTAATGATTTTTTATATACCTTAATACTTTTTATTTACCTTAATATTTTTATAATGCAAAATAATTAGAGGAATTAAGTTAAAAGATTATATAATTCCATCTAATGAAGTAGAATAGAGTGACCTTCCTTTTGACCCCTCCATCTAGAAAAAAAAACCAAATACAATCCCTTTGAAATCGTTCTTATTCTCTGAAACGTTTTTCTATATCTTTCACATTTTTCGAAATATTTATCTGTTATAATATTATAATGAATCACCTCGTATATACATTTTTCGAAATATTTATCTGTTATAATATTATAATGAATCACCTCGTATATACATTTTTCGAAATATTTATCTGTTATAATATTATAATGAATCACTCCGCATATACAAAGCGTGTTCCTTATGTAAGTAACCATACCTTATTATCTCATAAACTAAAAGAAGTAAACTTAAAAAATATATTAAATTAAATTGTTTTAACTAAACTCTATTGTAAGCACAGTGATTACTTAGAAAATCTGTCTTAAAGACTGGAGAAATATGCATAATTTTTGCACGAAAGTTCAAATATTTGGATATAATAAAAGTTGTCTGTTCTAATGAATACAACAATATATGTATAACATAATAAAATTACAAATTATACAAGTTATTTTGATTTAAGGTTTTACGTAGACTATTACTTTTTCAGTTTTGATCCTATAATATAGCCAATTTCCAACTTCGAAGAAGTGAACTGAAAAAATAGTGATCTCTACAAAACCTTAAACCGAAATATTTTGTAAAATTACATAAAAAAATACGTGTCTATTATTTTTGTCTGCTCTACAAATGTACCAAGTTTCATTAAATTCGACAAGTGACGAAAAGGTAGGTTTACTTGTTAGACAAATTATTCATATTGTAGAACAGAGATATGCATAATTTTTATACGTAAAAAAATATTTTGATATAATACAAGTTGATACAACAAACGATATATAACAAAATTATTTTATAAAATATATAAAATATATTTGTTGTATCATATATTATATATTGTACTCATTAAAAGAGACGGTACAACTTGTATTATATCAAAATATTTTTTTACGTATAAAAATTATGATAATAGACACGTATTTTTTATATCGGCAATGATGCAGGTTTGAGAATGGAAATTATCCTTACAGTGATAAACGCGACCACTTAATTTCTTACATTTTAACTTATTTTATTAGAGCTACTGCTAAATTTTAGAGATGATAAAAGGCTATCATGTTTTCTGAAAACAAAGCCAATATAGAAAATGTAAGAATTCAAAATGACACACTCAATATGGTGACCTACTGAAAGAAGAATAATCTCGCTCTTTGCAGAACCCAGGAATAACTGAGGAGATCTATATTTTGTCTTTTTTTTGCTTTTATTCTTTATTTTTCTATATTTTTTTTTGTTTCTATATTTTTTTATATTTTTACAATTTTTGTAATATTTGTAATTTTGTAGCGCGATTTTCATTTTTATTCTATATCTTTACAGAAAGGATATTGAAAAAACTTTTGTATGCATAAAGATTTTATACACCAAACATTTTATGACAGCTAAATTATCATACATCAAAACATAGAAACTTTCACAATTTTTGAAACAGTAATCTACGAGATTATCAAAAAAAAGTGGCTTCTCTTCTAAATATCCACTTTTGTACGAATATTTAAATAAATTTATAAAACGAGGAGAAGATAACTGATTATATATAAGCGATTGAAATTTGATAACGTTGTTTCGTAAGTGTAAGTTCATGTCATAATTATACAAAATAACTGTATCTGAAAATGTTTAATGAAATTTTTCTAAATTCTGAAGCCGAATACACTGAGAGGTTGAATCATCCCAGTTGTTCCTGCAAGAATTTTTAAAATTTTAATATTTTTTGATAATTTATCCATTGCCTCAAATGTTTTCAAATTTTGACTACTCCATGAATCTAAAACACTATTATCGTTATAATTAAGGAGATAAACATTTGTAAACCATATTTTTACAAGGTTCGACATTTTACCTGAATTTGAAGGTAATACAATATTATCACTTTAAAAAGATTTGCTTCTACTTGAGGTCCAATTCCATATTTTTCTTGTAAAATAATTAACAGCGGTGACAAAAGAGAATCATTGATATGATAGGCTGAATTGTATAACTATGTGTATCATAGAATTCGTTGATCAATATAAAAAAATATAGAAACAAAAAAAATATATAAAAAAAGAAAAGCCAAAAAAAAAAACGAAATGGGGATAGACCTCCTCAGTTATTCCTGGGTTCGGCAAAGAGCGAGATCATTTCTCTTTCAGCAGATCGCCATATTGAGTGTGCCATTTTAAATTCTTTTTACACTGAATTTGCTTTCAGGAAATGTGATACCCTCTTATCACCTCTAAAATTTAGCTCTAATAGAGTAAGCTAAAATGAAAGAAATTAGGTGCTCATGCTTATCACTATAAGGATCATTTTCACCCTTAAACCTGCACCATTGCCACTATAAAAAAACACGTGTCTATTATTTTTGTCTGCTCTACAAATGTACAAGCTTCATTAAATTCGGCGAGATTTACTTGTAAGTAATCACCATGCTTACAATAGAACAATTTAATGTGATATCCCAAATGGAAAAATTTCGCTAAAATTTCAGTGAAATTTTAGAGAAATAAAATTAATTAATCTAGTTGTTGCTAAAATAAATATTATTGATTATTATCTATATTCGTATCATCATATTCATATTATCATATTCTAGAGCAGCACATACAATAAAATTGTAAAAATATGTTTCCTCCTAAAGACGGGAATTAATTTTATGGTGCTCCTAAAGGATCACCCATTATAATATTATACCATATCTCGCGTCACTTAATGCAATTGAAAGATGAGAATTGCTTCTTTGATAATCGATAAATACCCATAATGTTAATATGGGAACGTATAGTTGTAACGTCTGATCAAAGATGTTGTGAGAAAGATGAACATGTATATTTTTATAAATGCATACATATGATATTAAAAATCCTATTTTTAATATCTTACAATAATTTGTACAATATTTTTCAAAAAAAGTTATTAATGTATTAATTTTAAAAAATTAATAAAATAATAATATATGATGCGCAACTAAATAAAACAATTATAACCAAAATGTAAAGGGCTACGAACAAAAAGCTAATCTTATTTGCTAATATTTAATAATCTATTTAAACATTCCAGACGTTTCAATCATTTATGAAAATCTTCAATGTTGAATAAACAAATTAATAAAATTAAAAAAAAAATAAAATTAAAAAAAGAAGTAGTAATAAGACGATTTAATAAGATTATTAAATATTAGCAAATAAAATTTGGCTTTTTGTTCATAGTCCTTTACATTTTAGTTGTAATTGTTTTATTAAATTGAGCATATATTAATATATTATAATTTTATTAATTCACGCGGGCGAGAATAATGCGTCTTATTACTCTTCTTTTTAAATTTTCTTTTTTTGTATTAATTTATTTAACATTTGAAAATGGTCTCCGCCTTACAGAACTCTGTCTGGTTAGACTAGAAAGTAGTCGTCACAGCCGGTTCCAAGTCTGGAGAAAGGAGGAGGATTAACGTGCTGGGCTAGCAACCCGCACGCTCATAAAAACAACGTTCGCTCATAGGTCTGCTAATATAGCTTCAGAACAAAGATGGATCAAAGGAAATAGAAATACGGCAAGGAAGAGGAAAAAAGTATGAAAAACAAATATATTCAGAATCGGATCATGGAATGTCACATCATGGAGGAATAAAGACCAAGAGATCATCATGGAACTCATTAAACACAGATCAGACATCTGCAATATCTCGGAAACAAAGAAAAAAGGCAAAGGCAATGTTAGATACCAGAAGTATATCCTGTTTTACAGCGGAAAAGATAAGAAGAGCGCAGGAAGGAGTAGGGATACTCATACGCGAAAGGCTTGAAAATCACATATATTAGATGAACTATTATTAACAGCAACTTAATACATTTAGTTAAAGTTTCAAACAATGAGAATACAAATATTAAGTGTCTACGCACCCGACATCTAAATTGAAGGAGATTAGAAAAGAATTTTACGACAAACTGATCTCGACATACGTTCTAAATGAGCTTCGAATTAACAACACCTTCTTTGAACATAATACATTATGAACACTACCTAATCGAAAATAACAAACGTCGAACTAGATGACTTCAACGTTGAATCGATACCAGTTTAATTTCCATTCCATTGTCATTTCTCACTGGGTAGAGGCCAGAAGTCGGTCATCGATTACATAGTAACCAACAGAAGAATTCACCCGTCGCAGATCCTAGATCTCCGGACTCTAAACTCAGCTAATGTAAGAACAGATCACGCATTGCTGTTCTGCAAATACCACCTCATAGAGAAAAAGAAAGAATCATGTTATATAACAAATTTCAATATCATCACTAATAGACGAAAGCACCCGCACATTGTACCTGAATAGATTAACAGGAAAAATATCCGCTAACCAATAGTACAAGAGGATAATGTGAATCAGGTGAAGTGAGAGAAGATAAAATCTAATATAACTGGCGGTGCAACAGAGGTACTGGGAGTCAGGAAAATAAAACGTAAATGAGAAGAGAAATGAAAAATCCTGGTTTACAAAGCAGGTCAAGACATTGGCATTGGAAAAGAAAAGAGCATACCTAGCTGTTCGAGATCGGTAATTCGAAAAAAAAAGTTAAGAATTCTTTCGGTCGACCGACAGTAATTGTTATTGAACGCACGCACAAGGCGAGCTCGTGATCTCATCTCGAGCCTGACATTAAGCCTCGTCAAAGTCAGAGATTCATTGTTCTTTAGTCTTTTCAAAACAATTCGGTACACGCAAACAGGCACCGGCAACGGAACATCGAAAGTTCTAGAACAATTCGATTCGCGCACGCGAGCGCCGCGCTCCGACGAATACGTCACGCGCTGTCACCAATCCCGCGTACGGATTTTCTGTCGCGCATGACTGTTACGTTGAACGTCGCTAGAAAAGAATCGAAAGCGCCAATCAATTTTGTACAACCAATGCCACGTGATAATTACGATTGTGCCAAAATTTAATTGGATTTCTCCCAAGAAGAAAGCCCGGACCGGAAGCAATAAATGCTTCGATCTTGCCGGTCCTCAGAGCAGATTGGGCAGATTGCTTAAATAGTTTACACCGCTTAGAGTTCTTAGACTTCTTAGAGTTCTTACTTCTAAAAGTTCTTCGAGTTCTTAAAATCACAGTCTCGCCACTATACCGCTTCGTAAAATCGCCGTGCTAACCGCTTAGTGAAATCGCGATAAAACGAATCTTTCCGAGAAAATCGCCGAGATTTTCCATCACCGCGATTCCAAATACAATTTTGGAAAAGGTGACCGCATTTGATATATTGTTAATCTAATATTTAATTAATTATATTTTTTGACTTTGTAACTGATTATATTAAAGAAAATTCTTTTGTTAAATTAAAAGAAACGGAGCTCTCTTTACTGTCGTGCATCATATCAACCTTGTGCCGTTCTCTCACTCGAACCTTTCCGCGCGGTGCATTCTCGCACATTTTCTGGTCCTTCGAGCCGGATTTGAACTAGCGAGAAAGACAGTAAGACAAACGCCGCATCACTTTAAAAATTTCACGTCAGCGCTCTCGCTCTGGTTCGCTCTCGCACATTTTTTGATCCTTCGAGCCGGATTCTCGCCGGCATCGCGTCCAGTGCGCGCATCATCAAGAAAATCAGAGAGAGAAAAATTCGCAAGTGAAATCATGAGTGACGAAATAGCCGTCTTGCTGACCGCCCAGAGGGACATCCATAGTCGCATGACCAGGTCAGTGACCAATTTAAAGAAAATGGGGACGGCCAACATCACCCTCCGCGCTGTCGAAATCCGCTCGACGCTTCTCGACAAGATGTGGGCGGACTTCGAAAGGCACCACGAGCTTATTCGAGCACATTACAAGGAAGCCTTCAACAGAGTGAGTACTATACGTCTCAATTTGTCGATTCCGCCGAAAACACGTACGTGCAGCAGCACAGTCTGCTGGACGATTACCGGATAAGGCTCGGGGCTGAGAAATCAAGTGCGGCTCCTCCAAGTGAGTTGGGACCCGATTATTTTACCAGGTCGGCGCTGCCGCGTTTAAAAATCCGATCGTTTGTGAGCAATTCCACGGACTTGCCAAACCATAACACGTTGCTGGACTTTATCACAAGGAGAACGCTAACTTTCAAAGACGCCAAAGCAAAATCGCTCAAGGTCTCCGACAACCCGTCGCGATCTGCCAAGTCGCATCACGTCAAGAAACACACCGAGTCTTTCCAATGCGTCCTATGCAAGGGTAAGCATCACGTGATGGTGTGTGAAGAATTCAAGAAAAAATCGGCGGCCGACCGCAAGGCCGTCGCCGAAACTCACAAGCTGTGCTTCAACTGTCTCGGCTCTCATACATTCGCGAAGTGCCAGTCGACGAGGTGTGCTACGTACCAGTCTCGTCACCACTCAATGTTACACGACGCGTACGTTTCATCGAAACCTCACGAGGTCAGCTCACTGTCGGCGGTGCGCCGCGACAACGACCACAAGGCTACCTTGCTCGCAACTGCCGCGAGTTTCCGTCGCTGATCGTCACGGCAATCAGCATACCACACGCGTGCTCATCGACCAAGGTTCGGAAACTTCTCTGATCTCCGAGGCTCTGGTCCAGCGCCTACGCTTGCTACGCTCTCGATCCGCAATCGAAGTCATCGGCATCAGCGGCAAAAACTCCGGGCCCAGCAGGGGAAAGGTGACTCTCAAGGTGACCTCGTTAACCACAGGGACCGACTTCAAAGTCGGAGCCTTTATTCTGCCACGTCTTTCGCTTTACCAAGGCTCTCACGCCAGGATCAGAATGGAGTGGCCACATCTAAAGGGGCTCCAATTGGCTGATCCGGACTACGCAGCGAACGACTCGATTGAGCTACCTTTTGGAACGGAGGTATGCTCCATCATTCTCCGGGATGATCTCCGCAAGGGAGGCCCCCAAGCGCCTATCACTCAAAAGACACAGCTCGGTTGGATCTTATCGGGAGGTTGCGACCAAGTAACCAACTCAGCACAGCGCCACTCGCTTCAGTGCACCGCAGATCATGAGCCAGCCGACCTTGTGCACCGCTCAACCGCCGATCACGCCGATGGTCAACTCGCCGATGACGACGGACCACGTTTCCCTCGAGGCGCAGATCCGTTACGACACAACTGCTGCGTCGACGATGTCGTAACCGGAGCGCATGAAAAGGACGACGCTATCGCTCTCCAAGTAGAGCTCCGCAACCTCTGCATAGCGGGCGGGTTCTCTCTCCGAAAGTGGGCCGCCAACTGCCAGGAGCTTCTTCGCGACATTCCGTCTGAGTACTGTCTCACCAGAGACTCGCGGTCGTGGGAACTAGAGAACTACTCAACGCTGGGATTGCGCTGGTATCCAACCAGGGACGAATTCGCCTTCTCTGTTCCTCCTCGCACCGTCGTCGCGTGCACCAAGAGAAGTCTGCTGTCGGAGACCGCTCGACTCTTCGACCCGCTCGGATGGCTGGCTCCAGTGACCATTCAAGCTAAAATTCTAATTCAATCGGCCTGGCTGCAACAGCTAGATTGGGACGCACCATTGCCGTCAACCATCGCTGGAAAGTGGAAGCGGCTCTAGGAAGAACTTCCACTGCTTGAGAAGCTCAGAGTCGGCCGCTGGCTCGGCACCGGCGACACGAGCTCTCAACTCGAATTGCACGACTTCGCAAACGCATCCGAAAGAGGTTACGCCGCTGTGAAGTATCTCCGCATCACCGCAAACAACCAAACGAAGACTTTATTGTTGACAGCCAAAAGCAAGGTCGCGCCGATCAAACCTGTTTCTCTCCCGCGACTTGAACTCTGCGCCGCCGCCGTACTGTCAAGTGTACTCGTGCACACGCGCTCTGTGCTAAAACTAGTTGCAACGCCAGTGATCTTGTGGTCCGATTCCAAAGTCACGCTCCACTGGATTCGAGGTCACGTCTCCCGCTGGATTCCACAAGTCCAAGCAGTGGTCAAGCGATGGCTGCATCAGTGCGTGACATGCACACGGTGGAGGGCTGCCACTCCGCAACCAAAGATGGGAAACCTTCCTCCAGGAAGAGTGACTCCCGCACGACCATTTCTTCACGTGGGCATCGACTACGTCGAGCCTATCTTCATCAGGACGAGCAAAGGGCGTGGGCACAGCGCTCACAAAGCGTTCATCGTTGTCTTTATCTGTTTTAGCTCCAAGGCCGTTCCTCTCGAGGCTGTTTCAGCTTACCCCACCAACGCCTTTCTGGCTGCTCTCCGTCGATTCACATCTCGCTGAGGACTGTGCACGGACATCTACTCCGATTGCGGCACCAATTTTTCGGGCGCCGACCGGCAACTTCGTGAGATGCTCCGAGCCTCCTCGTCACGCGAGTACTTACATACTCTGGCTACCAGACCGAAATGGACCAAGGATGCTTTGCCACCACGCCTTGGATCGCTATGCATTATTCACTCCGAGCTCTCACCGCCGAATAAGTGGCCACTGGCACGGATCACGCAGCTACATCCTGGGGACGACGGCGTAGTGCGAGTGGTCACAGTCAAAACCGTCTCATCCGAATTAATTCGTCCTCTAGTCAAATTAGTTCTATTGCCGGAAGATGCTACCGCGTTTATCTCGCACGCAAATGCATCAAATGTAAAGGAGTGCTTGAATTGATCGCGTGTACTTTCGTGAATCATTTCTTCAATGTTTTTTCTCAGATAACTCTCGTTTACGGCTCAAGTTCTTCCACGAATTCATTGTATTGTATCGCTTGTTTTATTTACGCGTTTACTGTTTTTTTTGTAATCTCTATGCGTAACCTTATACATATATCGTCACGGAGATGACGAGGCGGGCGGGATGTTCGAGATCGGTAATTCGAAAAAAAAAAGGTAAGAATTCTTTCGGTCGACCGACAGTAATTGTTATTGAACGCACGCACAAGGCGAGCTTGTGATCTCATCTCGAGCCTGACATTAAGCCTCGTCAAAGTCAGAGATTCATTGTTCTTTAGTCTTTTCAAAACAATTCGGTACACGCAAACAGGCACCGGCAACGGAACATCGAAAGTTCTAGAACAATTCGATTCGCGCACGCGAGCGCCGCGCTCCGACGAATACGTCACGCGCTGTCACCAATCCCGCGTACGGATTTTCTGTCGCGCATGACTGTTACGTTGAACGTCGCTAGAAAAGAATCGAAAGCGCCAATCAATTTTGTACAACCAATGCCACGTGATAATTACGATTGTGCCAAAATTTAATTGGATTTCTCCCAAGAAGAAAGCCCGGACCGGAAGCAATAAATGCTTCGATCTTGCCGGTCCTCAGAGCAGATTGGGCAGATTGCTTAAATAGTTTACACCGCTTAGAGTTCTTAGACTTCTTAGAGTTCTTACTTCTAAAAGTTCTTCGAGTTCTTAAAATCACAGTCTCGCCACTATACCGCTTCGTAAAATTGCCGTGCTAACCGCTTAGTGAAATCGCGATAAAACGAATCTTTCCGAGAAAATCGTCGAGATTTTCCATCACCGCGATTCCAAATACAATTTTGGAAAAGGTGACCGCATTTGCTATATTGTTAATCTAATATTTAATTAATTATATTTTTTGACTTTGTAACTGATTATATTAAAGAAAATTCTTTTGTTAAATTAAAAGAAACGGAGCTCTCTTTACTGTCGTGCATCATATCAACCATGTGCCGTTCTCTCACTCGAACCTTTCCGCGCGGTGCATTCTCGCACATTTTCTGGTCCTTCGAGCCGGATTTGAACTAGCGAGAAAGACAGTAAGACAAACGCCGCATCACTTTAAAAATTTCACGTCAGCGCTCTCGCTCTGGTTCGCTCTCGCACATTTTTTGCCTATAGGAGCAACCCAACCCAAGAGGAGTAAGATACAGGTGATCAGAAACAGAACAACAAATACAATAAGAAATGAAAAAGGCTTACTGAGAGAACGTCTCATGTGAAATGAAACATGATTTTAGCGCACAAAGGAAGATCTGGAACATGTTGAAGAAAAAGAAGAAGCCCGTCAATGAAGAAGTTCAAGTTAACTCTATAACCCCGGAAATCTAGATAAATTATTTCAGATCTTTATCAAAGCACAGAGGGGAGTGAAGAAAACGCTCAGAAGCTCGAGCCGAGAGTAACGCAAGGGGACCAAGAGATGGAATATGTAATATTTGATGCACAGCACAATAAGAAAGTTAACTTTCTGGGGACCAGCATGTTTTTGATCAACTTTTTTATTTTAAAAGCTACAACTTTTTGTCAATGTCATGAGATTTAGTGGCAAAAAAGGTGGCGCCACTGTCAAATTCCTTGTGGGGAATTCTTAATACCTCACTAGCGCAGCGAGTGTAGAAAGCTTAAAGATTATGTTGGTAAGGAGTTGCCTAGCAACGTAAAAATAATAAAAAAAGAAATATTATAATAACAGATAAAGGTGTTCGTCCTGTACGGTCATATAAAATTGTGCTCGTGAAATAAATATTATTATTACCAGTTACAAATAAAGTCTCGATTATTATTTTCTTTATCACATCACACGACAAGTAGGCTTGTCAAGAAAATCTGACTTATCCATTGAGTCACATATTCCCACATTGGTGACCCCGACGTGATGTGATATGAAAGGCCGTTGTGATACGAAAGGCCATCGTGATACGAAAGACTGACGAGATCTAAAGGCCGATGTGATCGAGAGGAAGAAGCGATTAACTACTGGTAACTGTCGTTCGAGCAACATCGAGACGAACTTGGTTTCGAACCGAGCAGAAGTGCACATTGCCGACGTCGTAGCCGATAAGGAAGCTCATCGCCGACGTAGTAGCCGACAAGGAGGCCCATCGCCGACGTCGTAAGTAGCAGCAGGCTCATCGCCGACGTCGTAAGCAGCAGCAGGCTCATCGCCGACGTCGTAAGCAGCAGCAGGCTCATCGCCGATATTGTGACCTGTTGCAAGGCCACATCGCTGAGGCCGGGGCCGGCGGAAAATTCTCGTCGGAAGCACCGCAGAGACATATTCAACGACAGGCGCTCAGCGCTCCGCCGACGTGGGAACTGCACGAATCTGCCCAGGAGTCGGCGTTCAGGACGTCATCGCCGTCGCCGCCATTGTGATCTGTGAAGGACGACCTCGCCGCATAGCAGTTGGGCAAGTTGTATATGCAGTGCGTTAGTTTTTAAGCGTGCGTAATCCGGTAAAACAGGAAAGTAGATCCTTCGCGCTTTTCTTCACGAGGTCAATTATACGAACGTCAATTAACAATTTTCCCATTATTGACAAATTAGCATTGAGCGATCGAAATTTTTATAGCGCGCGCGTAAGCGGTTAATATTTAAGGCCGTTAAGAAGTACTGATTGTTCGCGAGCTTCATCACGTATAGTCATGGCTCCGCCCACCAACGAGGAATTGCAGGAGCAAGTGATGCAACTGCAAGCGATGCTTCAGCAGATGCAGGACAAGGTGGTCGGCAATGTCGCGCGCGTGGATTCATATAGGGTTCCGAAAATTCCGCCGTTCTTAATTAAAGATCCGGTGATAAGTTCAAGTCGAGGCCACTTTCGAGGCCGCTCGAATCACAGAGCAAAAGACTAAGGCGCATCACGTGATTATGTCTCTGGACGCAGAAGCCATCGCGTGCTGTAGAGATCTCATCGCGGAGCCCGATGTTAATGAACCATACACTAAATTAAAATAGCGTATCATTGAAAATTTTTCAGCGTCAGCAGAAAGTCAACTGCGACAATTAATAAAAGGCCAAGTGCTTACGTTAGGTAAACCGTCGCAGATTCTCAGTCGACTTCGTAACTTAAACTCTGACAAACGATGTGACGACGCCGTAATAAAAACTGTGTTCTTTGAACATTTATCACCGCACATTAGAAGCATTCTTGCGACTATCGAAAGTACGAATCTGGATAAATTAGCCAAAATGGCGGATAAAATAGTTGAGACAGTGGGTGATTCTGCGCAGTGTGCCGCCGTATCATCGTCAGAGTCTAGGCCGTCCGACTTAGAAGCTAGGATCGACGATCTGGCCGCTGATATTGCTACCCTCGCGGCTGAAGTCAAGCAGATCTCAGACGAGAGACAAGACAAATAAAAATCGTAAGCGTTCCAAAAGCAGAAACTCTTGTGTCTGCTGGCCGCATCGTACTTTTGGGAAACAAGCGCGAGTCTGTAAGGGAACTGAGAAATTCCCGTGCCCTTGGCCAAAGCCCAAGATTTTAACGGACGAAAAGGCGGGGGAATAGAATCGTCTGCCACCGAGGAGACAGGTATGGCGGGCGTCGATTCTTCTGTCCGTCTCCACATCCGCGATCGAGTCACCGGAGAGTTATTCCTTGTAGATACGGGGGCGGAAATTTCGCTGCTTTCCAGCACTTACACGAAGAACAAAACTCCGACCAATTTCAAACTTTACGCGGCAAACAATACGCGTATAGCTACATATGGGGAGTCGTTCCGAACGCTACATTTAGGGATACGCCCGATCACATGGAATTTCTGCGTAGCATCAGTTCCGTACCCGATTATTGGGGCCGACCTGATTGCACATTATGGTCTCCTTCCGGACCTTAAAGGTCGTAGACTCATCGATTCACAAAATAATGTGTACGTGTCGGGCATTGTCAAATCGGTACCACAGCTTGCCATTAGCACGGTCAAACCCAGTATGAAATTCGCGAGTATCTTATCTTAATTTCCGGAGGTCACCGGTTTAGAACAGGTAACTCCGAATTGCAGTAGCGATGTTCGTCATCATATCATTACCACGGGACCGCCGGTTGCCGAGCGCCCCAGGCGGTTAAGTCCGGAAAAATTAAAAGCGGCAAAGGCTGAATTTCAACGGCTAATCAAAGCCGGTATTTGCCGTCCGTCCAGTAGTCCATGGGCAAGTCCCATTCATATGGTACCGAAAGAGGACGGATCATGGAGGATCTGCGGCGATTACCGTCGTCTTAACGCAATTACTGTGCCGGATAAATTTCCCGTACCGCATATGCACGATTGCTCCTCCAACCAGCGTGGGAAAGTCAGTTTTCTCTAAGCTAGATCTGTATCAGGCATACCAAATTCCAGTGGCGCCGGAAGATATTCCGAAAACGGTTGTCATTACGCCTTTCGAGCTGTTCGAATATAAATTCATGACATTCGGTCTTAGAAACGCGAGTCAAACATTTCAGCGTCAAATCTTCCGCGCTCTAGGCGACCTGGAATTTGTGTTTGCATTCATCGACGACATACTCATAGCGTCGACGTCTCTTGAAGAGCACGAAGCTCACTTACGCATAGTGTTACAGTGATTAAAAAAATTTTATTTACGACTCAATGTAAATAAATGCGAGTTCGGCAAGCAGGAATTAGAATTCCTCGGATTTACGATTAACAGCGAAGATTGTAAACCAACACTCGATAAAATTCAGGCTATTCGCGAGTTTCCAAGGCCTAACACTATAGTCGAATTGCGTCGTTTTCTTGGGCTTGTCAATTTTTATCGTAAATTACTACATAATGCAGCTATCGTTCAGGCACTATTGAATGAGTACCTTTGCGATTCACGCAAAAATGACAAACGGCCAATCATATGGACGCCGGTGGCTGAAGAAGCGTTCAATGAGTGCAAGGAGAGTCTGGCCAACGCGACTATACTCTCTCACCCCTCCGACGCAGCCGAGACGCGCCTCGTTTGTGACGCGTCAGATTTCGCCATCGGGGCCGCCCTCGAACAACGTTTAGACGATTTGTGGAAACCGTTCGCATTCTTTTCGCGCAAATTAAATTCGGCACAACAGAACTACAGCGCGTACGATCGGGAGCTTACGGCGATCGTCGAGGCAATCAAATATTTTCGATATTTCCTCGAAGGGCGAAATTTCAAGATTGTGACCGATCACAAGCCTCTCATCTACGCGTTTATGCAATGTTCCGAAAAAGCATCACCTCGGCAATAGAGACAACTTTCATTCATCTCGCAATTCACTACGCGTATCGAATACCTATCGGGTAAAGATAATATTGTGGTGGATTCCCTTTCCCGCATCGAAGCTATTTGTTTACCTGTCGAGATCGAACTTAATGAGCTTGCACAGAAACAAGAACAAGACGAGAAACTACGGTCTATTCGCGAATCTCCTGATTTTCCGCTTTCTATGAAGCGAATTCAATGGGGGCCGACGCATACTACACTGTACTGCGAAATGACCGGCGAGGCAATCCGTCCCTATATACCGGCATCTTTACGAGATCGCGTTTTTTATTTATTTCATGACGCGGCTCATCCGGGCCCTAAAGTCACGGATCGGGTAATTCGTCAACGATATATGTGGCCTAACATGCATCGTGATATTACAAAATGGTGTAAGAATTGTCTTGACTGTCAGCAGTCAAAAATAACCAGATTCAATTACATCCTGAAAAATTTGTCGCACCCGACGGGCGTTTCGAGTACGTTCATATGGATTTAATAGGTCCCTTGCCTGAGTCGGACGGGTACAGATATTGTGTGACGATGATTGATAGATTTTCGCGTTGGCCAGTAGCAATACCTGTGAAAGATATTGAAGCTATTACAGTGGCACGCGCGTTTTACGACAACTGGGTAGCAAATTTTGGAGCACCCAAAACGATAACTACTGATCAAGGTAGCCAGTTTGAAGCGCAACTTTTTACGGCACTTCTTCAGCTGATCGACTGTCAACGAATTCGTACCACGACGTATCATCCCGCTTCGAACGGTATGATCGAGCGGTGGCATAGAAGCTTAAAAGCTGCAATAATGTATCATGCTAATGAAGATTGGTCACGAGTATTTTCGACCGTACTATTAGGTCTGCGTACTCATGTCCATCTTGACACCGGCGCATCACCTGCGGAATTTGTTTACGGAACGACGCTGCGCGTCCCCGGAGAATTTGTACTGCCGGACGACTTCACTCCTAGTCCGCAAATTTTCATAGAGGAATTCCGCGAGCATATGCGCAAAGTTAAACCAATCTCAATAGAGCATAAGCACAAGAAACGCGCATTCGTATTTAAAAATTTATATTCTTGTTCCCATGTTTTTCTACGGGTGGGCGGTACCAAGAGAGCATTAGAGCGTCCTTACACCGGCCCTCACAAGGTTATAAATCGTGTTTCGGATCGAGTTTTCGATATTGAAGTTAATGGTGCACAGCGCAGTGTATCGGTTGAGAATTTGAAGCCAGCGTATGGCATACGCGATGACTTGTGTAGTGCGATTCTAGAAACAGGGCAAGCAGCTAATTCGTCTAGCAACGAGCGACCAACTTTGAGAACGTATGCGCGAAGAGGAAGGTGACTTTCGCCTTATAATTTTAATAAATCTTCCAAAAATGTAATTAATTTTTGTCAGACACTTTTAAGATATTCTATATGACACGTTGTATATACAGGGTGGGCCATCTATTGGTACGTTTTTGAATTTCGTCGTATGGCAACACCGAACGAGCTACAGACCCGAAATTTTGACAGTTTATTAGTCATACCGTCCGCGGCACGAAACAACATGTTTTCTCTTGAAGAGCGTTTTGAAATTTTAAAAACTTATTTTCAAAGTCAGTGCTGTGTCGCCGAAACTGTACGAATTTTGAAAAGAAATATGGGTCGTGATAGAGCACCCACCGAAGGAGCTATACGCAAATTGGTGAGGAAAGTTCGTGAGAAAGGGATGTTAGTGGATAACATTATATTACGACTGTTTTGAGTGAAATTGGCGCCGAGGTAGTCCAAAATGTCATTAATAATTGGGGTGACCGAATGGCATACTGTAAGGCCAGTAGAGGGAGCCACATGAACGAAATCGTTTTTCATTCTTGACGCGGATACTTTTAGCTTCACAACAAAAAAAAAATTAATAAAAAATATCAATGTATGCTCATTTGATCGCATTTTTAAAAACGTACCAATAGATGGCCCACCCTGTATTTTATAAGGTAGACCTAAGTGCCGGATTCGTTGTCACTCGGGAGGGGGGGGGGGGAGTATGTGGAGAATTCTTAATACCTCACTAGCGCAGCGAGTGTAGAAAGCTTAAGAATTATGTTGGTAAGGAGTTGCCTAGCAGCGTAAAAATAATAAAAAAAGAAATATTATAATAACAGACCAATAAAGGTGTTCGTCCTGTACGGTCATATAAAATTGTGCTCGTGAAATAAATATTATTATTACCAGTTACAAATAAAGTCTCGATTATTATTTTCTTTATCACATCACACGACAAGCGTGGGCTTGTCAAGAGAATCTGACTTATCCATTGAGTCACATATTCCCACATCCTAAAGGGGCCACTGATCCGGATAAAAATGATATCTCTTATTTTTTGTTTTTTTTTAACTATCATTTTTTTTAAATATCATTAGATATTTCAATTAGATAGTTCAACCATAGATGTCACTTTTATTATATGACAACTGGTTGAGAAATCTTTGAAATATGATAAGCCCTTTCTATGAAATAAGCATTAGATAGAATCAAACTTTAAGAGGTAACAAAAATCCTTCATCAGCTCACTCGAAATATATATAGAACTGATCAAACAACTGAATAACAAGACCAGAGTCGGGAAGGCTCCGACAATAGAGATACCGGTAGCAACACGAATCCGACAAGGATAGCCCAACCCTCAGCCCAATCCTCTTCAGTTCGGTTTTTCATTATCTAGTTAACTTGTGATTAAGTTTAATCTGATGTTTTATCTAATGGGCTTCATCTATAATGATATCATGAACAAATCCATTGAGTAAAACATCAAGTTAAGCTTAATCACAAGTTAACCGAATAATGAAAAACTAGGCCTTCAATATAGTAATAAATAAGATAAAACGACAAATGAAAGAAATCGACGGAGGATTTGAGATGGGCCAGAAAACTGGGAAAATAATGTGCGGACTTAATGCTGTCCTAATGGCTCAAAACGCAGATGAATAGCTACGTCTATTGTAGGTTCATCAGGGTCTCCAAGGAACTCAATATGAAAATATCAACCGAAAAAACCAAATCAATGGTAATATTCAAAGAATCTATCTGCTGTAAGCTAGTAGTATACGACAAAAGTATTGAACAAGTCATGAGCTTTAAGTATCTGGGAGTAAAAACAACGAGCAGCAGGAATCTCCCGAAAGAAGTATATGCCAAATTAACAATGCCGCACAAATATCTCAGAGAAGTGATATGAAAAAACAAAAACATGTCGATCAACAGCATAATAAGAATATATAAGACTTGCGTACGACTAATACTGACTTACGCAATTAAAACTACAGCCGAAATAGCTGTAACGAAGAGATTAGCAAGAACAGCAGAAATGAAGACATTTAGAGAGTGTTGTACCCCTAAAGCTACCACGAGTAAGCATTTCGGCATGGCAACGAGCCGCGGAAAGAGCTCTGCAAGACTGCAGATTCGGCGATCGCGCGTCGCCGGGCATGATCAAATATGGTCATATCGATCGTCACGAATCTAGCGCACGTTACGCGCGTCGCGCGAGCGACGAATGTCTAATTACAATACGCGATACTGATCGCCTTAAAAGTATTATCGCGGGCGCAAATATGAGTTATGAACCTCGAGTAACTACGATTGCTAAAACAAAGTTCAAATAGTATTGTTACACCGAGTCTAATGTATTAATATAGAATTAAACAAGTGTAATTAAAAAGGGGAAATTATTTTAAATAAAATCAGTGAAAAGTGGTTAAGTGTTTCGTCGCCCTTCGTGGACCTTCCTCAGCGCTCCTCGTGAATCCTAATCTTTTAGGCGAATCGAATCCCAAAATTATTTGTTGCACCGAAAAGCATATCAAAATTATGGCAGCGGTGGGATATCACCGAACGGTACAACAGGAGCTTCAAAGAGATCATATTGAGAGACAGAATGAGAAGTCAAGAGATACGAGAAGAATGCAGAGTTTAGGACGTGATGAGAGCGAGAAGACGATATTGGAAAGACCACGTGGATAAGATGAGATTAGACCGGTTAGCAAAATGGGCGAGATCGGAGATCCCCGCTTCCAGACGACCATCAGGAAGATCACCTAAAAGATGGCATGAGAATTGAATCTTCACTTCGCAGAAAGGTCAAGAAAGTAGAGACAATAGAACAGGATATAGTTCTAATGGAAGAATAAGAAAAAATCTGATAAATGATCGAAACATTTGTTGGAATGTTTAAAAAGATTAGTAAATATTGGCAAACAAGATCTAGCTTTTTGCTCGTAGCCCTTCATGTTTTAGTTATATTTATTTTAAAAAATAAATATTAATGTACATATATTATTGTAATGTACAAATAGGATTACACTTAATATCATATCATTTTCTCACGCATATTAAAATTCTTTATTTAAAAAAATAAATGCCGAAAGACTAATTTTCGCGTATCCATTAATTTTGCAATACTTTTATAACGAAATTGTTAAAGAATATATTTTTAGAGAAATATAAAATTTTCAGAAAAGTTTTCAGATAAAGGACATAACTGAATAAGCATATGAAAAATTCTCAAATCAAATCCAATTTTGAGTACATCATATTGTTAAGCTCGATAAAAGATTATTTTACATAAAATTTCAATCTGTTAAACTTATCCGTATAGTAATAATGGTGAAAAATGTCGATTTCAAATTTTTATTTTTATTTTCCTACTGTGTGAATTAAAAAAATATATTTTACAACTTTCTATGCGAAGTGATTCACCCCCACTTCCTCCTCTGCTTAGAGACACATGACTTTCTATGCGAAGCGAATTCCATTCCATTTCGTCAAATTGCTTCGCGTGGAAAGTCGGACCCTTAGTGTCTGAAAAAATTTGACACTTTTTAGCATATTACATCTAAAAAAAATTTTGATAAATATCCTATTTAAGGGAGCTCCCTCTATGATCTTAATCTTGACGTATATTGTAGAGATGATGACCCTGAGTGACTTCCAACAAGTTTTATCCATCGCTCGTTATTCGTTCAAAAGTTATTAAAAAAAGATTGAAAAATAACCGAAAGAAAAAGGACTAAGTTTTCTTAGGTTTAGCCCTTTTTCTTTCGCTTATTTTTCAAACGTTTTTTGTTAAGATTTTTTTAAGATTTTTCAAACTTTTTTGTTAGGTTACAAGTCTAAGAAGGCTTAGCCCTTAGGCTTACTGCCCTTTTTCTTTCGGTTTTTAATTTATTGAGCCTTATATCTATTTTAGTTGAAAAATAACGTTTTATTTCTGTTATATATAATACTAAAAACTATTTTATACTTTTCCTTCCTTACTTTAATGACTTTCACGCGAAGCAACTTGGCAAGATGGGGTGGAACTCACTTCGTATAGAAAGTCGTGTGCCTCTAAGCAGAAGAAGAGGTGGAGTGAGAGTCATTTCGCGTGGAAAGTTGTAAAATATATTTTGAAGCAAAAAATTTCTGTTTTATACATATAGTAGAAAAGAGACATCATTTTTCAAACTTTTTTTGTTAATACAATAACTTTTCAACGAATAGCGAGCGACGGCTAAACCCTAGTGGAGGTCACTCGATGTCATGACAACATATGTCAATGTCAAGGTTATCGGAAATGTTTCTGCTATTCGGCATATTTACCGAATAAGTATAAAATATTTGGCGAAATCAATTTTTGCATTACATAATGATCGTCCTTTCTCAGAAAGATAACTTTATAATCATTATTATTTGAGAGAGAGAGAGAGAGAGAGAGAGAGGGGGGGGGGAGGGGAGGGATAGGGTTATCGTAAATTTTTCCTCCTAAAATTCCCTGACATTTCCCTGGTTTCCAGAAAAATTTTATGATTTTCCCTGACTTTCAATAATACATATTTTGAAATTTTTTTGTATTTTCATTCTGATTTGAAAATCGTTAAATATTTTATTGATAAAGCAATTTAACATAGTGTAAATTACTATTAGTGTTGCTGATATTGCATTTAATTGTTAAGTTAATAGTATTTTTTATCTTTTCCTTTTGTGTACACGATTCTTTTCTTCTTCCTCTCTTCCTCTTTGTTGCTGTACTTAGAACAGAGCCTTTCAAATCGGGCACTACGGGCCCTTATCTCTTTACCTTTCGCCCGCTCGTGCTTGTTCCCCACCATGAGTACAATGCTTCTCCTTTATTCGAGATTGTGCACCGGCGCGGTGATGCGTATCATTTCGTATAGTAGTCAGGCGCGGTTTCATCGAAAGATAAATACGTATACCGAGAAAGAAATAAAAGCAAAAGAAGCCATATTTATGATTTAGTTTCGTTTGGGATCTCTATTAATTCTAAGAATTATATTTGCATATTTGCATACTTGCTTGCGACAGCTTTAAACGCGTGTGGCGGGGAGACTGGAAGGTAGCGTTGGAAGGAGTAAAATTTAGAGGGGCCTGCTTACCATTGAAATCTTGGTGGGGACACGATCACGTGACTATTTGGAAGGCTCTGACTTAGAATATAAGAAACATAAATCAATAAATAGTTTCTTTTTTATCAAAACTAAATCCTGTTTATTAAAACCTCTGCTATTATGAAGATTAACATATTTGAAAAAAAAATCCCAAAAATATGAAATTAACATTTATTTCTCTCATTTGTTCATAAGTGATATAGAGAACTTTCTTAGATAAAACAAAAGAACAGACAATTTAAAAATTTCGATGTTCTTACAATAGTAAAGCATTTTAAATCTCTACTAAAGTTTACGTTAGCTTTTTAACATAAACACTAAAATTTCAAATTATTCAAATTTTAAACTTCTTTACGGCCATTTTATTTTTCCAAAAAATTTTGCTAAATCCCTGGCTTTTCCATGACTTCCCTGATTTCTCTGACTTGCAACCCTGAGGGAGGGAGGAAGGGAGATGATCATTTACAATCTTTTTAAAATGTAACATAAACGTTTAAATATGAGAATTTAAATATGTAAATCTATGTAAAAAAAACTTGACACTGCAAGAAATCTCAAACATATTAACTGAAATACACAATTGCGTCAATAAAAATTATTTGACGCAAACGATGTTAATGTAATTACAAAAAAAATTAAATAAATATTTTTTCCTTATATTATAATTTTATTTAAAAAATCGGTTACTTCTTATTACACATATTGTATAAAATATTTCAAAATAATTTATATTAGATGTAGTAAAAAGAAATCCATTATTTTTCCAATAGATGGCTTTAGTAATCTGTATCACGCGTAGACGAGATATAGATTACTAAAGCCATCTATTGGAAAAATAATGGATTTCTTTTTACTACACCTAATATATAATTATAATAATGTATAAATATATAATATTACATTAGATATACAGGGTTGGCCATATTCGACGGAAAGATCTGGCAACACTGTAACTTTTGACAGAGATGTTAGATCGAGTAACGACGTAGCGCGTTTGAAGCATCAGTCGAAGGAAATTTTTGCCATGGAGCAGTACACGCCACGCGAACGCTCTCAGATTGTTGAAATTTACATTCAACAAAACAAGTCAATTGTTAAAACTCAACGTGCATGGAGAAAAATAAATAAAGTGAAAAGTGCGCCTTCCGCGAACACATTGTATCGTTTGTATGAAAAATTTTCAACTGGTGAGGCACTTACTAATCCCAAGCGTCCAAATAAAATGCGACCAACGCGATCGGATGATAATATCGCACTCGTACAGGCCAGTGTTCAGAGGTCTCCAACAACATCTCAAACACGTCGATCTGAGCAGTGATTTTTTAATGCCAATTGTTCGTGATAATGGTATGGAGCACTTCTGGTTTCAACAAGATGGCACTCCACCACACACAGCTCGAGCCACTATCAATTTCTTGAAACAATTGTTCCCTAGACGTTTGATGTCAAAAAATGGTGATTTTGAATGGCCACCGCGTTCACCAGATTTAACGGCTCCAGACTTCTTTTTGTGGGGCTATTTGAAATCAAAGGTTTATGTCAACAAGCCAAGGACCCTAGACGAACTTAAGGCCAACATCCGACAGGAAATAGCCGCCATATCGGCCGAAATATTGGTCAAAACGATGGAAAACGCTGCAAAACGGGCACTACTCGCCATGCAGGCTCAAGGCGGTCATTTAAGAGATATCATATTCAAAAAATGATGTACACAAATCTCCTTGAACCCTATTAAATGATTTTTAAAATGAACAGCAAAAAATGTGTTTTTTTCCCATGATTGAAAAAAAAACATCTTTCCGTCGAATATGGCCAACCCTGATTAGATATACTTAAAAAATATTAAAAAACTGGTTTTTAATTTTTGAAACAATGCTCAACACCTTTAAAAAATCTGACTACGACATATTTCATTCATCATGGAATGATTAATTCACTATAATTTTTTGAAGACAGTACTTAAATATTTTCAATAAAACATTCATAAAAAACATTCATTAAAAATTTTTTTCATTTTTTTAAATTCAAATTTTTCGTAAAAAATCTAAAAAAAATTTTTTTTAGATAATATAATATCATGCTAAAAAGTGTAAATTTTTTTCAGATTTTTTTAATTCACACGGCAAGAAAATAAAAATTAAAAATTGAAATTAATTTTTCACCATTACTACAATACGTTTAGCAGGTTAAAATTTTATGTAATTTATCAAGCTTAATAATGTGATGTATTCAAAATTGAATTTGATTTGGGAGCATTTTTCATATTATATGTTTATTCGGGTATGCTCTTCATGAAGAAATTTCAGTCTAATTTTAGCGATTTTTCAGTATATTTTGACTGATAAAAATTAATTTTAGATTAGTTTTAATTCAGCAAAATTTTAATTCAGAAAAATTTCAGCAAATTTTCAGCAAAATTTTCAGAACAATTTCGGTTTAAATTTAGCAATTTTTTAGGATTTTTCGCTGAAAAAATCACACTAACCAATATTTCAAAGAAATTTTAGACAAAGAATGGCAGTTTAGGGCCAAAATTTACCTATGATTGAAACGTACGAAATCGGTCAATTTTTATAGATTTGAATATGCTGAACTCAAATATGAAGTTTAAAATTCTCCAAAGTGCGGGGAACTTTGAGAAAATTTTTCTGCATGAAAGCACTGTTTTGCAGCAAAATGTTTCTTAATAAACAAATAATTGTGAAAAAAAAGAAGTGTCCTTTTATTAATATTGGGCATGGGAAAAAGTTCGTGGCGGTTTTTTAGTAAAATTCAAGTGTTTTTCTTAGAGTATTAAAATCAATTTATTTAAACCAAATATGCAATTATTTTCAATAATATTTTGCCACTTTTAGGGCAGAGCCATAATCCCATCGCGATGGAACTTCTGTGGTTTCTGGTCGAAAAACTGCTTCAAGTGATTTTCGCAGGCCTCTTTTGAAGCCAGCTTTTACACTATTAAGAAAGTTCTGCAGAGACTTAAACAAATGATAGTCTGAGGGTGCTATGTCAGGATGCTATACGGTGGATGCATTAAGATTTCTCAGCCAAGCTCTCGCAATTTTTGCCGAGTTATCAAAGATGTGTGTGGTCGAGCGTTGTCATGATGGAAGACGACACCCCTCCTATTGATTAATTCTGGCCGCTTCCTCTCAATTGCTTGTTGTAATCTCTCCAGTTGTTCACAGTAGAGTTCGGAATTAATTGTTTGATCGGGCGATAACAGCTCATAGTGAACGATTCCCTTCCAATTTCATCACACACAATATCACCTTCTTCATCGTCAATCTACGTTTTGCGATTGCTTGTGCCTTCTCTCCTTCCTTTATCCACGATCTTTTGCGAGTTTGATTGTCGTACGTGATTCATTTTTCATCATCATTCTTTTACCATTTTTTTCAAAAATGGCTCAATTTCATTCCGTTTCGAAAATGTTAATTCGATCCATCATGTTCTTAACACTCAACTCGTGAAGAACCCAAACATCGAACTTCTTTTTGTATCCAGCAATGTAAATATTGGGTCATCTAAAAAGTATCCGCGGTTTTTTGTCACTAGATGTGTTGACCATCAACGCCATCTAGTGACAAAAAACCGCGGATACTTTTTAGATGACCCAATAATTTAAAACTATTTTGTGGTCGATGTCTAGTTCCCTGGCAATCTCCACAGTGCTCACATGCTTATCACGCTCGACTTTTTCCATGATTTCATCGGACTTTTCAGTGATTGGTCGACCGGAGCGAGATTCATCTTTCACATCGAAATTTCCAGTACGAAAACGAACGAACCATTTCCGTGCTGCTGATTTTGATAGAGTATCTTCACCGTAAATAGCACAAATTTTTTCACAAGCCTATGCAGCATTCTTGCCTTTGTCGTAGTAATACTACAAAATGTAGCGAATTTTTTCCTTATTTATTTCCATTTTTAAAATAAAATACTAAATAAAAACTTTTGATCCACTTCACCGATTTCAATCTTTTTCGGCTCAAAACAAAGGTCGAAATGTCACTTTTTACACACACGTCTAGTGTTGTCGATGCGATTAGTATTATAGTTACTGAGTGCTGAGCATTTAATGTCATCTAGTGGGAAAAACGCCACGAACTTTTTCCCAGACTCAATATTTTTTAGAAGGAAAAAGAGAAATGCTATGAAATCTCTTATCTTCACCGAAATTGCACATTTTTATGGTGCCCTACTTTGTAAGCTCAGATTGTATTTCCTAACCTACGCCTGATGTAATAAAGACGTGCTATTCTTTGGTCGTAGAATTACAAAAAAAGTATGATTTCTCGCACGTCGCTATGACATAATAAAAAATTATAATAATGACGATAGTATATCTTAATATACAGATTAGGACATACTTTGCGTCGCAATATCTCTGCTCGTAGGGAATGCAAAGAAAAAAAAAATGCACTCTTATTATACAATCTGAATGCAAGCTATCGATTGAGCATAGAACTTTATCGATTCAACTCTTATTGTTCATTGAAAAACATTTTGCTGCAAAACAAAGCTTAAAATTCAAGTTCATCTATATAGAATGACCGATTTTATATGTTTCAATCACAGACAAATTTTGGCTCTAAACTGCCATCGTTCTTTCAAAGAAATATGAGCAAATTGTAATAAAATGCTCGAATAAATTTGCGGAAAAATTTTGGTTCAATTTCGACGATTTTTTAGTATTGTTATTGAAAAATTCACTTTCAACGAAATTTCAGTGGAATTTTAACAAATTTTCAACAACTTTTCTAAAATATCACTTTCGACAAAATATCTGCAAAATTTTAGCAAAATTTTTCTACTAAGGATTATATTAGGTGCAGTAAAAAGAAATCCATTATTTTTCCAATAGATGGCTTTAGTAATCTGTATCACGCGTAGACGAGATACAGATTACTAAAAAGCCATCTATTGGAAAAATAATGGATTTCTTTTTACTACATCTAATATTTATTAGGACTATCTCTGTTTATAAGATAAAAAGGGATAGCTACTTAATAGTGACACTCTGTATATACATATACATATTTACATATAATATATATATAATATATACTCGCAAATTTGAATTCAGTCTCTATTCTTCCTAATATTTTTAAACGTGGTACTTCGTAATCTGTCCTTTGAGATAAATTTTCATATTTATTATTGTTAAAAATAAACAAGTTTTTTTTCCTTTTCAATAGATTCTTGTCTGTACACGTATCATATAGGTTTTTATTATCTGTAGCACATTTTTTCTCAGCTGCTCCTTTATTATTACAGTGAATAAAATTAACACTGCAATCTTTTTCCTAGTTAACAAAATGATCAACATTAACATTGCCTTCATGATTGTACTTTTTTCTTATAATAGCAAATGTTGAATTAATTAATTTATTTTTTAAATGGAATGTATAAAATTTTTACTAGAAGGAGTAACTTTGAGATCTGTAATATCTACAGATTTTGGTTTTATAAACTCCATAACAATTTTAACATGTGTTACCTTATTTTTATTTATTCTAACTCTAAGTAAAAAGCCATTTGTACTATGTCTATCCCCACAAGTAGGTTTGCTATAACCATCATCAGGTCTAAATCGTAGTTCTAATCTTCTATTAGGAACATCTACAGTCTGTTAAATAATCAAATATACAGTTAGATAATATAATTAAACTGAATATAGTATTTATTATTGTATCGTACCATAGATATGGAACTAATGCCACCCAATGTTTCAATAGCTTTATCGACATTAACAATGTTTCCTGGATATTTAATACATATTAATTTCTTGTCGAATCTGTGCCCAGAAATTATTGGACCTGCATATTTGCCATCTTGTTGATTATTTATCTTTATCTATAATGAAACAAATAGATTCTATATATATTCTGACATACTTGATATCTCATAAATTATAAACACATAAAATTATTAAAAAAATTTAACATAAAGTGATGAATAAACTGACATAACATTATTCTTTGTAAAAAAAAAATATATAAGCTTTGTCATAAACAACTATTTTAAGTTTTCATTTCACAATCAGGTTTTCATTTTAATGATTATATATTATAATATTTATTCAAATTTATAACGATTGTTTTCTTTTTTATGTTTGTCCTTTTAATATTTAAAAGTATTGACTAACTGATTAATTTGACTTTCTTATTGAAATTGACTAAGTTTAACTAATTTTATTATAATATTGACTTTCATATTAAATTTGGTAATTAAAGAATTAATACAACGATTTAGTAGAATATAGATAAAGGTTCAAGTCTTAATTTGATGTTATAGAAATGACGACTTCCATGTAAAGAATGATCACAGTTGTTGCAATAAAACTATATACTAATGTATAATACACCAACCGTTTTGTGACAAAATCAAGTTACTTTTAAAAGAAGCTGAATAATATACTGTCAGTAGAACATACATATGTGAAGATAAGCGGCGAGTATGAAACCAAGAAATCTTAATTAATTATATTCGCAATTACAATTCTTACTATAATTTTTTTAAATGTAAATGTAGTTTAAGACTTAGAAAAATTATTTATGAGACAGAAAAATGACAAGAAAGGTAACGACGAATTAGATAAACATTGTATTTTAAAAACTATTGAAGATGACCTAATAATGGTCAAAACGTTTAGATCTTGTTATAAATAAACAATATTAAATATTCGCAATAAAAACCAGCGTTGACTTATATGCTCATTTAGATATTGGATTGATTTACTCTAGAAGCCATTACTTTATTGTATAATTAATAGTATATAAGCTTTATAAATATATAGTTTTTTATCAGTTTTATATAATTTTCAAAAAATAATTTTAAGTGGCATAATTGTGCATCTATTTGAATGCAAATATTTAACTCGTCTCTTATTTTCTTTCTTTTCATATTTTACATATGATTACAGTCGTAATCTATTTTAAATACAGAAAGTAAATTGTACAAAAAATTCAAGTTTAAATAGATTTATTATTAATGTATAAAGGATAAATGTTTACTTTTTAATCCCTCATATTATGTACATTTTTAAAAATCTATAATATAATTACCTATATAATAATTTTAGCTTTTCATCAACTTGTACTTTTATTTATATATTTTTATTTATAGGACGTATTTTTATTTATAGGACGACATATTTATAGAATTTAAAAAAAGGTCGGAACCCTAAATTTATTCGAAAGGATGCTGTTTTTGAAAGAAATGTTTCAAACAAAAGTTGTAAGGTATAAAAAGATCTACTTATAGATCTTATCAGTTTGATCTTAGGTGGTATCGCTAAAATTAGATTAAGGTCAAATCGATTTTTTTTTTATATAGGATACCCTATTTTTGATTCCAGAA
Organism: Acromyrmex echinatior; assembly: GCF_024713525.1. NCBI lineage: Eukaryota > Metazoa > Arthropoda > Insecta > Hymenoptera > Formicidae > Acromyrmex > Acromyrmex echinatior. Next base: position 10,734,685 of record NC_141861.1, read on the forward strand.
TCTAATAGCCGATATTAAAAGCTTTTTAGAACACTGTAATAAACATTTTTAATTATTTTTCATTAAGTATTTTTCGAGTTAGAAGGCATGAAAGTTACCGTTGCGCCGGTATTAGCACTATCAAAGATGTCTGGATCGACGGCTAAAATCTCTTAAATGTTGTTCGAGATCATGACCGGGATAATATTTGTCAAGATCAAGGATATTGTATCTCTTATTTTCATTTTTATTGCCATGTGATCCTTCATATCATTGTTTACTTTTTAATGCCTTACATTATACAGTCCCATTTTAATATTCCACCCCAAATAACTTTTTTATTTTTGATCTTAGAAAAAAATGTTTCAGACAAAAATTGTATGGCTTTGAGAGGAACATGTGATAGTCGTTATAAGTTTGATCTTGAATAATTGCTTGAAAGACACGTGAAGGTTACCTTCAATTTTTTAAACGAAACCCGCTACTTTTTATTTCACATTTTTGTTGCTTGCCTCAAAACCTTTTCAAAACATTATGATGAAATTATTTTTCATTGAATATTTTTCGAGTTACAAGGTTTGCAAGTTACAGCATCGCCATGATGCATTAGCATGTTACATACCAATAAGGTCCCCTTATAGATATTCGTCATAGGTATACAATTTATACTTTACTTTTATCTTATCGCTAGATTTCCCTATTTTATCTTTATTTCGAAACCGGAAATTCCGTTTCTCTTTTATAAGAGGATATATTCAGTTTCTTTATTTAAACATTCAAACTCTAACAGATAGATCACGTTATGTACTTTTATGCGTCATAAAAATTATCTACAGATTATTCTAGAAAGAATGTCTAAGAATATCACACGATCTTTCTCAAAGAAGCCCTCCTATAAAATAACAAATATAAAAGCGTATTATATTATACATTAACATTAATAATAATGTATATTATATTAGCGATTGACGATTAAGTAATTAAGTTCAACAATTAGCAGTAAAATAGAAATCTTCCTGAATGCGAGAACGAATATCTCTTTTTTTCCCTTTTTCTTTTTCTAATAAAGTTAAATTAATTTTAAACATATGAATGTAGTGAATTCGCCTCGCATAAAGGATATTAAGGAAAACCGAATTTTTATTACAACAAATTGTTAAAATTCAACTATTACTTATTAAGAATAAACTTGTAGAGTGAGGAGTAGGGCTTACGCGGAGCCTTGCTGCTTTATCTCAAAGAAAGCGCGAGTATAGGTTCTACCAAATTTTGGGAAGTGTCGATTGGTTCTGAAAGGACACTCCCACACTCATTTTCAGTATATAAAAGGAGCTGTCGAAGAAGACAGAAACTTACACTCACACTTAGACTTATACTCACACTTACACTCAGACTCACTCTTGTACTTACACTCACTCTTACACTCTCAGACTTACTCTTAGACTTACTCTTACACTCAGACTCTCTTTTGTACTTACTCTTAAACTCACTCTCAGACTCAGACTCTTAGACTTAGACTCACTCTTGTACTCAGACTTAGACTTAGACTTACACTTATACTTACACTCAAACTTCAGACTCAGACTCACTCTCAGATTCACACTGCTTCGGTCAATCAACCAGTCAGTCAGTTACAGTCAAGGTGAGAACTATCCTCGCGCTTCATCAGAACCTCATTTTCGCATTTATCTTTTTAATAAACGATAATATTAAATCGAATCTATCGACGGAACGTCTAAATCTCTAATCTCTTAATCCACATACAAGTACATATATATATATATATATGAATATCTGAGGGATTGTTGCGACTGTCGCTGCCAATAGCGTGGCCCCCGTTTGTCGGCACTTCCTCGGAGAATTCATAATTTCCTCGTATCCAGAGTATCCTCGTATCCTTAACTACACAACTTAATCTCCGGTCCCCGAGTAAATTGTTTAAATACATTGACTCAAAAACAGAGAAAAATCTCAATAACAACATTGAGACGTAAGCATTACCCAAGGTATCCAATCGACGGTTAAAAGGCCATTGGAGATTATTTCTCTTATTTTCATTTTTGCATTAAAAATTACATTTCTACGTAAAAATGAAAACAAACGATATGATCTCCTGGCTTTGATCTTGACAAATGTTATCTAAGTCGATCCTAAACAACATTCAAGAGGTTTTAGCCGTCATACAGTGAGCCAGAAGATAAGAAAAAAATGGCCAAAAAGTGCTCCAATTGTTGTTAAATTGAGTATTTAGAGGTTTTTGAGGTCGCTGATATCGAATCCAAACTTAAAAATTAGAAAATCAAAATGGTGGATTCAACATAGCGGAAAATGCTAAAAATGCTCCAATTGCTGTCAAATTCGGTACTTAGAGGCTTTTATGATCGCTGATTTCGAATCTGAACTCAAAATTTAGAAATTCAAAATGGCGGATCCAAAATGGCGGAATAGAATGTTAAAAAAAGAAATAAAACTTCAACGTACGACGCATACTCCTGGCACATGCTCTCTCACACACATAATTTTTAAATCTTTCATTTTTAAAACAAATTAGTTGAAAAAATAAAATTATTTTTTTAAATGATGTAAATTATTATAATTAATAATTTGTATAGTAAACGTATAATAAAGTAAATAATATATATATATATATATATATATATATATATATATACACATATATACATAACTTAAAATATAGTAATTTTTATTTTTTGTAATAATATATGGGATTCGACAGGGTGTTCTCCCTGCGACCATCCCGTGTTATATCCATTCCCACACTCTTATCACCTCGGAGTTATTAATTTTCCAAGTTCCAAAAGGGGGAGGAGAACCCACGGGGTTCGACAAAGGGTTGCCTCCCCCTCCCATCAGCACTCCATGTGGCAACGATCCCCTCATCCCCACCATTTTGCAGTTTAATTTAATTTTTCAAGTTCCAAGGGAGGGGGATAGGTACCCACGGAGTTCGACAAAGTTGTTCCTCCCTCCTTCTCCGATCACCCCGTATGGTATCGATCATTCTCACCACATCGGAGTTATTAATTTTTGAAATTCCAAGGGGGGTGGAATGGGATGAGGGGTATAAATTATTAGAATTAATACTATAAGAATTTTTAGCATACATTGAAATTAAATCTTTTAATTTTTAATAATTTATATTTTTTAAAATAATCATTACCAACAATAGTAGGACTTATAACAGATTCGTACGCAATAATTATTAACAATCTTATGACAATGTTGGAAATCAAATCTATGTACGACATCGTACATAGATTTGATTTCCAACATTGTCATAAGATTATTGTCAAGACATCTACGATAGTATTTAACAATTTGCTGATAATGGTTTGAAGAAAACCGAAACAAAATATGAATAATATATGGTATAGATAATTATTGTACATTTATATCTATTAAACATTTATTGTTAATTATATAGAAATTTGCGCATCAATATCCGCGCTGTGTATATACTCTTATTGTTCATGTATTTTATTGTATTTTTTAATTTTGAGAGCCTGATTAATATTTATAATTTTATTGTATGTATAATTATATATTAATTTTGGCTTTCCATTAACTTGTACTTTTGTTTATATAAAAAGGATTATATAACAGGATGTTCAAAAAAGATCAAGACTCCGACTTTATTCGGGAGTTCACAATTACAGTAAAATGAATTTTCAGTGTCAAATAAAAATAAAATGCCAAAATAAAAATAAAAGAAGCAATCTTCAATGATCTTAACAATTAAATGTCAGAACATGATCCTGAACAACATTCAAGAAGTTTTAGCTGTCGGTCGGACACCTTGCATAAGGCTAATGCCGGTGGTACTGTAACTTTCAAGCTTTATAACTCGAAAAGTATTTTATAAAAAATAACTTTATTATAGTATTTTGAAAAACTCTTGATATTAGCTATTAGATTCTGGAATAAAAAATAGGGTATTTCATTTTAAAAAATCGATGTGACTTTGACCTTAGCGACGTCATCACAGATCGGACTGACCAGATTAGTGAATAGATCATTTAAAACTCTACAACTTTTGTAGGAAATATTTTGGTAATTATACAGTTTATCACAACCATCTCAAAAGTTAATAAAATTAGATTCGACGCATTTTTGCATGAAATAAAAGAATCTGACAGAAAAAAGTGAACTGAGATATTAAGACTTCTGACTACTCAATATGCGATTGAAAATCAGTCAATACCTGGCGAAATGTGACGAAATCAGTAGCCACACACACACAAGCACGAGCTATGTACATGTGCTCTCGGCGCGCCGAAAGCGAACACATATACATAGACTCGTGCTTGTGTGTATTACAGCGCCTCGCCACAATAAATCACCATTCCTAAACCATGCCTTATAGGCATGGAAAAGACATTTTGACGACGAAATTTATACTACAAACCATTTTGTTATTATTTGCTTAATTGCGAAAATGTACCGTGTTTCGTACTTATGAATGTTCTAAAAATGGGCAGAAACTATAGTTATCCTGAAATTTTACATAAAAGCGTATATTTCATTCATTTCAATAACTGTTCAAACGTGTGTTTTTGCTCGAAATTAGGCTCACTTTATCTGCCTTTTACTGACTATTAAAGAAAAAAAGGACAGTTTTCCATTTTTACAGGTATTTAAAAACAATCTCGTCATTCAGATTTATCCAAATTGTCTTTTTTAAATGACTTGCAGCATAAGTTAACGTGTCATTTCTCACTTCTAACGTCGTCGCGACTAGTCAGGAGCCTTAAGCGTTAAAATTGATTACTATTGAAGTTAGGAAATCTGTCACAGAGGTAAAATGAGATTTATAATTGTCAAGAATTACTAGTTATGGAACTCTCAAAATTAAAATAATGTAGGAAATTAGGCAAATGAGAGTTCGGTGCGGTACTTAATGTACAATCATTAATTCTATGTATAAATAAATTATATTTTTGATTTGCTGAACACTTCTTGGAATCATCCTCAGCAAGATCAACGAAGAAAAAGAAATATAATAAAATTTCCACTTTTCTGCATATCAGACGAGTTCCTACTCAACTGTGTATTTTCAAATGCTTTACCAAGATCCAAAACCGGTGACGAGTGTAATAGAATAACAGATGCCTATGAGTTGTTAAGTATTAATCTTCAAAATATTATCAGCTGAAAATTGTGAAGACTCACCTGAATAACAGGAGCATGAAATAACAATTTAATTACAAATTAAGCAAGTTTCCATGTCAATTTTATAAAATTTTTTAACGAAATAATATTGTAGCTATGATCTGTAATATAAATAGAAAATGCATGCAGTATTAAGTGACACTGATACTTATGTCATAATCAATAAAGATTCGTTGAGAGAGATCCTATAAATAATTTAAGGGAGTTACTTACGAGATGGAAAAATCGGAACTATATCAATAATATCGATTATAAAAAATTATACAATTCGGATGGCATTCTACCTACATCTTACGGCTTATCTAAGATTCACAAACCTAATTACCTGTTAAGATCATCTCTTTCAATGACAGTACATTACATTCCTTAGCTTTCTTCCTACATAAAATCCACAACAATATATCCATAAGAATATCCCTAAAACTTCCAGCTATATAAAGGATATTTTTGAATTGGTGGAAAAATTATCTGATGTTGAAATTGAAAATAATTACACCTTGATCTCACTTGATGTTATTTCGCTTTTCACTAATGTTCCATTTAACTTAGCTATTGAAAGTATTTCTAATAGCAAAACATTTTCAGAGACTGTAACATTCCAAAAGAAGAATTTATCATCACTCTTAGACTTGTTTTTACATGGTTTTACATGTTTTTGATGGGGAAATATATAGACAAACATATGGTCTATCCATGGAATCATCATTGTCTCCAGTGATCTGCGAACTTGATGTTACAGGATTTGGAAGTGAGGACTCTAGAAATTTTATAATTTACAATTCCATTTTATATATGATACATTGACGATATTGTCACTGCAGTTTCTTCTAACATGGCTACTGAAATACTTAATATATTTAATTCATTTCGAGATTTCAATTCACAGCAGAGATTGACGGAAAAAAAATTTAAATTTTTTGGACGTTACAATTATCAATGATGACAACCCTCTGGAATTTTATTGATTTCATAAATTAACTTTTTCAGGGAAATATTTAAATTTTATGTCTTCACATCCTGTTTCATAGAAAAGAGGTATTGTCATTGGAATAATTGATAAAACCTTCCTTTTGTCACATCCGAAATTTCATAACAAGAATATTGTTTTCATCATTGGAACTGTATTCAATAATGATTATCCATGAAACTTCATATTTGATAATATAAATGCGCGTTTAAAATCTCTTTGTTACAAACAAATTTTAAAACAAAATAATGACAAAAATACTGATATGGAAAATTTTCCTTGGATTACGATTCCATATGTTCAGAACATGTCGGAAAAGTTTAAAAATATAATAAAAGATTTAAATGTTAAATTAGCTTTTTATAGTCTTAACAAAAATGAATAAATTTATTAAAATCCACAAAGATGTGCTTCCAAATAAATCAAAGAAAAATGTAGTATACCAAATCTCATGCAAGGATTGCGATGTAACCTATGTGAGACAAACGGGCAGAAAATTTAAAACCAGAATCGTAGAACATAGGAATCACATAAATAGAAACACCACTGCCCAATCAGTAATCACAGATCATAGATTGCGTCACAATCATGAATTTGAATAAAAATGTAAAAATCCTAGATACCGAATATATTGTATTGGGTCATCTAAAAAGTATCCGCGGTTTTTTATCACTAGATGTGTTGACCATCAACACCATCTAGTGACAAAAAACTGCGCATACTTTTTAGATGACCCAATATTTAAATAAATATTTAACATCCCCAAAATGTTATATATCAAATTGCAAAAAAATAGTACAAATTTACAATCAGACACTAAATGTCTCAATCATGCGTATATGTACGTTCTCAATAAGTTTTCATTCTCAGTTGTTAGTAACTTTACACGGCTTCTAGTAATATTTTGTTCTTACATATATTGTATATTGTACAATAAAATAGTATTTATTTATTTATAATATGTTTTTCACCTTTGTATTCTTGCAAATAATTTTTAAATCATAACGACTCTGATGCCAATTATCTCGTTAAAAAATTTTATAAAATTGACATGAGACTTCCTTAATTTGTAATTAAATTGTTATTTCACACTTCTGTTCTTCAGATGAATCTTCTCACAATTTTCATCTGATAATATTGGGTCATCTAAAAAGTATCCGCGGTTTTTTGTCACTAGATGTGTGTTGATGGTCATATATCTAGTGACAAAGTACCGCGGATACTTTTTAGATGACCCAATATTTTAAAGCTAATTCTTAACAACTCATAGGCATCTGTTATTCCATTACATTCGTCACTAGTTTTGAACTTTGGTGAAGCATTTGAAAATACACAGAGTAGGGACTTGCCTGATACACAAGATGGAAACTTTATATTTCTTTTTCTTCATTGAACTCGCTGAGGATGATCCCAAGAAGTGGTCGAAACGTTCGAGTGTACAGCAAGTAAAAAAAAAATAATTTATACATAGAATTAATGATTGTGCATTAAGTACCGCATTGAACTCTCATTTACCTAATTTCCTACATTATTTGTCTACAATTGTATTGTTCTATATGGATTTCAACTTTCTATGCGAAGCGGTTCTCACCCTCCCTCTCCCTCCTGTAAAGGAGCGCATGACTTTTATAATTGTACTGTTATTAAGGTTAGAAAATCTGTCATATAGACTGTGAGATGTATAGATTAGTGCTTATTAGTTCTGGGCGGTTACGCCGCTTCTAACAAAAAAAAACATATCCCGCTTTGGGCCTAATTGCCTAGAAGTTGCAGTCTAGACAGTAAAAAGACTGTTCTAAAAAGACTACTCTCACATCCCACTGTCTTCATGGTTAGAAATATTTTAAGCGGACACTGTCTACGCTGCAACTTCTAGACGGCTATTAGGCCTCAAGCGAGTAGGATATGTTTTTTTTTTTGTTCGGGACGGCGTAGCCATGAGTTGTGAAACTGGGTCTAATGCCCGTTTCCACCAATGTAGATTAAAGATTCTAGTTCTAAAGATTAGAAAAAGATAAAGAGTAAGTTGAATCGATATTAAAGTTAATCTACATTGATGAAAATAAGCATAAATGAATCTTACGTAATCGTCGGTTAACTTAACCAAGGTGAAAGAGACCTTTAAACCTATGGCACGATGCTTATTTTTCTGCTGGATTATTAGCTGGATTATTATTACTAGCTGGATTAAAATCTTGCCACCGTATTGGCTATGATGCTGACGCTGACAGCATCGCAGATAATACAGTGACAAGATTCAGCACTCCAGCAGGAAAACAAGCATCTTGTGCCACAGATTTAAGTCTAAAACTTCCAACTGCAGACTCATTATAGACCCAGCATAAAGATGACCCTATACGATCAATAGTATACTAATATTGAATCAATAATATTGAATCAATAATAATACAGCATGCATCAATATTTTTAATGTTTTTATAATCAATTCTTACATCAGTACAATATATTTAATTTTACATTATCTATTGCAGTGACATATTGCGACATAAATTTTAATAAAGCGATACTGAGAGAGAGAGAGAGAGAGAGAGAGAGAGAGAGAGAGGGAGGGGGAGAGGGGGAGAGAGAGAGAGAGATACTTAAAAATCAAAATCCAGATCAATATCAGTATTCTATGAGTACGTCCAGCAATAGTTTTGCAATCGTTTTATGATTGTTTGCTGAAAAGTCCTAGATGCACTCAGTGTATCAACATGTTCAGCGGTCATTATGATTTCCAGCAAAGTAAAACAGGGAGCACAGACTTTTGTATAACGCATAACACGTGTTGCATAAGAAAATGTACCAATTAAAGTCCTTTATTTCCTTCCTTTCTATGAAATAAAGAACTCTGATTGGTTGGATTTCTTATGTCTCATGTGCAGGATTGAGTAGCAACTAGTTAAAACGTTAATAGTTCAAAAAAAGTTAAAAAGTTAATAACTTTTAACTTAACTTAATTTTAAATGCATTAATTTTTATATTAATTTAGTTACTTTAATTTATTAACTTTTTTTAAATAAAAAATTGTTCTACCTTTCTTAATATTTTTTTTCTATAAAGTCTTAAACATTAGAGAATTAATTTAGAAAAAGTTTAATGATTTTGTGATGAGATTCTATAATAAGAGTCACACCATACGGTAGCCAGTTTTTATTAATTCGTTAGTTTTTTGTCAATTCCCGCTTATATTTAAATCACTAATTTTAGATATCATAAATATTGTATTTCAGCAACATAAATATTGTATTTCAGCAACATAAATATGAAATGAGCCTTAGATGAAGAATTGTTGTAGAACAGTACTGCACATTCATCCATTTCCATTCTAAATTTTTATGTTTATCTTCGTAACAAGTATCTAGTCGATGTAATCATACATAAGCAATCGTTTTAGAGGTTAAAAAATCAGATAAAGGTTAAAGAAAAAGAAATAATGCAAACATATACCCTTCTCTCTTGCAAGATTCTACAAAAACGTTTTATGGTATGACTCTTGTTATATATAAGTAACTTACATGTAAATATAAAATTATCTAATAATCTATATTTGTAAATGTAAATTAAATTTACTTAATAATCTATATTTTGTAAGTATAAATTAAATTGATCTAAAATCTATATTTTTAAATGATTACTTTAAAGTAATCTCATTATAAGAAAAATTAGGACATTCTGATCTCAAAAATAATTTTTTTTAAATTAAATTTTTTAAATTTAAGCTAATTCAATCTTAACTTTTACTAAGTTAATTCTTTATTCTTTCAACTTTTAACTTAATTTTATAAGTCATTAACTTTAACTTAATTTAGTTTAAAAAAAATATTATAATAACTTATCCAACCCTGCTTATGTGTCATCCGTTATGTAAGTCTGTGCTCCCCGCTTTAGGCTGTAAAGTATGGCTGCAAAGCGATTGTATCTCTTTAGCAAATATTTAATCAGTAATTATTCAGTTTAGCATCCGCAGCTCAAAAATCAATGAAATTAGACTTATTCAACGCGTTTTTGCATGAAACGAAAGAATCTGGTAAAAAAAAGTGTCGCTCTGCCCTGTGATCCGAGATATTCAGCGTTAAAGTTGATAATTATTGAGATTAGAAAATCTGTCACACTAACTTAATATAATGCTATGTATTTTATATACAATATTTATTCAAAATTGCTACTTCACTTTAATGAAATTTTAATGAAATAAGGCTCATTTGATGCGTTTTCATTGAAAACAAAAGCCTGCTCTACTTTTGATATGTGGGACAAGTGTAAATTCGGGTGGGAGGGGCAGAGTATTTTAAATAATTACCATTGTTCAAAAACACAAATTCAAAAGCAGTAAACATATATGAGCAAAAGGTTTCTGAGCAGCTTTCGTTTTCAGTGAAAATGTGTCGAATAAGCCTTATTTCATTAAAATCGGAAGTGAAGTAGCGAGATTCTAAATAAATATTGACCAAAATATGTATAGTACTATATTAAATCAATGTGACAGATTTCCTAATCTTAATAGTCGTCAATTTTAACGCTTAATATCTCGAATCACAGGGTAGAGTGAATTTTTTTGCCAGATTCTTTGTTCATGCAAAAACGCACTGAATAAGTCTAATTTCATTGATTTTTAAACTGCGGATGCTAAACTGAATAATTATCATTTAATCTTTACAGTATTGCGTTTCAGAATTCTATATTTTTTTTACAAAAAATATCACAAATCATATTGTGGAATCCGAAAGATAATTTTCGGATCTCTTTCATGTTTCACTAAAAATTTCACACGGACTCGAAACAACATCAGGGAATAAACCTGAAACGCAATATTATGAAGATTAGACATTTGATAAAGAGCAATTGCTTTGCAAATATTTTGCTCAATACGTTTCGTTTGTGACTCAGCATACTTTTACTTTGCTGGAAATTGTATCAACTGCTGAACAAACATGTTGAAAAGTTGAGTGCATCTAGGACTGTTCAGCAATCATAAAATTTGCAAAACTGTTGCATTCTGCTGAACATAGACATTACTCTACGTTAATCCATCAATATTAACAATATATGATCAGTAATTTGGTAATACTGACAATATTACTGTCATTGTATATCTTAAGGTACTAGTCATTACCTTAAGATATTGCAGGTATTCACTTAAAGAAATTTTTTTTACCTTTGTAGCTAAAATTATAAAATATACAAAATTTTTAGACATGATTTTTTTAAGATCACTCCTTCCTCCATCCTGATTCCGGTACTAGCAAAACTAAATATATCTGATATTTTAATATAATAGATATCTATTAATTAAGATTATAATTAATAAAACTAGATATATATTTAATAAAACTAGATATATGTATAAATATAATAAATATGTTCAATATATGCCTTATCTTGCTATAATCTTTTTGTTATTCATTACTTTTAGTATATTGTGTACTAATTTACAAGTAATAAAGCAGAAATTTAAGGTATATGTGCATGTGGACCACAGAGCATGCACACGTGATCCTCAGTGCATATGTTTATGTTGATATGATGGCTTTCGTAACCTTAATAATAAAGTTCTACAATTAATATCTCACTTTGCAGGGCAGAGCAACTTTTTCTGCCATTTTTTCATTTCGTGCGAAAACATGTTAAATGAGTCTAACTTATCAATATTGGAGAGGAGAGCTAAAGAAAATATTTACCTTAAATCCTTGTTTTTATACAAAATCGAATCAGTACCTCTATTACAATTTAAAATAGAAAGATTATAAAGTAAACATTTACATTCGTTTTATAAAGTAATTTTGTATAAAGTATTTAGACGTACGTTAACGTTATTCTCCGGCAACTCAATAAAGGAATCATCGCTGTCAATTTCATGACAATAATCATCCACGTTAAAATCTATATCCTTGTCGTCTTGTTTATCAGACATTTCGATATCACTTGGATCACTTGCTTCGCTCATCATACTTCTTCTTTACCTTTAAGTTTATAAATTACGTTCTTCAATCGTTCTTTGGAGAACTATTCCACGCTAGGCTACGTTCAGGAATTATTCCTAGAACTCTGCACTCTATCTGGAGTGCTCTAGAGTCCCTAGAAAAATAGGGAGCTTTCCAATAAGAAACACGAGCCCGTATTCAGACGCGCTTTTATAGATAAAAGTGCATTTTTATCTCTGAAATTCTATAATATGCGTAACGTAAAGTACAATATAACGTAAAGTACAATATAATATGCGCGTTCTGAATACTGGCATTAGTGTTTTCCAACAACGTACAATACATATGTACATATTGTACAATACATACAGCTGGGGGTCGATTGTGGATTTTGAAAGGAGGTGAAAATTATAAAAGTAAGCAAAGATTACTAAATATTAATCAATTAAATTATGGCCCGTGTTCAGAACGCGCTTTTCTTGATAAAAGCTTTTATTTCTAAAATTCTATAGTATACGTAACGTAAATTATAGCATGTTAGCGCGCTAACATCGTTGTAAGCGCGTCTGAATATGAGTCTATGAATACTAATGAATTTGCTCACTTTTGTAATTTTCACCTCATTTGAAGATACACAATCGATCTCTTGATTACAGAAAGGTTGCAATACTTTTTCTTCAATGGATTTCGCAGTTTGCTCTCCGAGTGATTAATTCTTAGGGTGCTGTCCCATGAGCGGAAATTTACAGCGGAACGGAACAGCGACATCAATCACAATCGAAGAAAAGATAGGAGAGTAATGACTGCAGAGTTGTGATTGGTTACGCTGTGCTGTTCTGCCGTAAATTTCCGCTCTTGGGACGGCACCCTTACCACTTTCCTTGGCTGTGTTCAGATTTCTCAGAAAAATATCGGAGTGATTTAGAAACCTGAACGCACTTTAATAGCGTTTTTTACTGGGTAAACTGGTGCAGCACATCGTGCTAGGTAACTGCATTAGACCGGAATCAGACTACGTATTGAAGAATGAGATTGAAGATTAAAAGAAGTTTGACCAATCAGAACAAAAGGAGGAGGAGAAAATTTCTTTGTTCTCATTGGTGAAATTTCAATCTTTAATCTTTAATCTCAATCTTCAATGCATAGTCTGATTCCAGCCTTAAGGTTGGTTGTTCTATCTTTTGGTAAATTTTATCTGTTGGATAAGTAGCAAGATTATCCAATCATATGCGCGGATTGCCAGATTTACTTAATAGGTAAAATTTATCAAAAGGTGGTTACCGGGCCTTAGTGCAGTAATAGTGCAGATTTAGTACATACACGGAAACATATCATGAGACTGCATTTTCATGCTGACGAATACCAAAACCTCCAATTTTGATCATGTGATCTGTTTTGATGCTGAAAATGAGCGTCAAGCGTTAGCATGAAAAAGCAGCCTTAGACATCCATTTAATTGAGATTCATTTCATAACATCCCTAAAAATATGTATGTAACTATGTATTCGAACTTAAATTACTTATTTTATAATATTCTGATTCATTTATTTAAAACATTTTTTTAAATTAAATTTTTACATTTCAAGAGTTTTAAATGTTAAAATGATGCATAGTTATTATTGAAACAATGAAACAATGTCATTGTTATAATATAATATTAATTACAATAATGTAATATCATATTATAACATAGACTGTGGTCAAAATTTCGTTACAAATGCTTTGAAGCATTTGATGGACCAATTAGAAAAAAGAATTTCACAAATTGACCACTTAAAAAACGTTTCAAAGCGTTTGCAGCGTTTGACCGTACCCATATCATACCTTAGAGAGAGAGAGAGAGAGAGAGGGGGGGAGGGAGGGAAGGAGGGAGGGAGCAATAAGTTTATTACAGTTTTTTAAGATTAATTTGGGGAATTTGGGGGGGATTATTAATATTTCAGATCAATTGCGTTAATGTCGACAACCATATCGGCACGTAATTATCATTTCCGAAATTAATTCATTTGTTTGAAAATATATATATTAGTTCAACATCTTAATACTTAGACCGTAGTGACGCTTTGGATTCAAAGTAATGTTATTTAACATAAACGGTCTTGTTTCCTATCTTATTGATTATAAAATTTATTTATGAAAAGTTCATAATTCTTATATGTGTGTTGATATTTTCAATCTGCATCCAAAAGATGTGATTTTTAAGTTAATTTGATCGCAAATACAAATTAGCAAACTTCACACCTTTTTTATTATATATCTTATTTGCATTATTTTCACTTTAGTAGGATCGATTTCGACAAGTTGTTCTTAAACTTTTTTATTTTTTAATATTTTAATAAAATTTATTTTTAGTAATACAATCGACTATTATAGCTGGCGGTATTCGGGGCTCCACACAATAAAAGGAACAGGGAATAGAGAACAGAGAATAAAAATTTCAACCTATTAGAAACTGTGAGTAGATATACTAGGCGGGTTCTAACCCAGGGACTAGAGGGGAATGCGGAGTGCGGGGAAGTATTTGTAGGCGCGGGGGATACCTAACACGGGGGAAAGAGGGGAAAGGTCTAGGCTCCTACACAATAGGGCTTCTATACAATAGGGCTCCTTTTTTTTGTTATCAAAATTTGACCATGTTTTTCTTTAAAAATGCATTGATAATAAAGGTTTGAATTTGACTATAACATATTTTTCTTTTCTTTAAAAATGTATCGATAATAAAGGCTTGCATCTTAGAGAAAGATAGAGCGCGCGTGCTATGAGTGAAGAAAAGATGGAAGAATTAATAGAGTACGAGTTTCTTTTGTATGATACAGTTTTTTCAATTTTTCTGGTTTTTCCTGGCGCGTCAAGGCAAAGGATGGGAAGTAAAAGACAATACACATGAAATAAGGCGAACAAAAAAATGTTTTATTTACATCTTATTACATCGGTTTTCGTACTTATTAAAAACTAAAGCTAATAGTTCGCAATCGATGAGCTGATGTCCATTGAAGATGTCGCTATCACATATAATATTCTCAAATGCGATGTTGGAGAATCGCGTATACTTGGTATCTACCGTATCGACGAGTCGAGCTAATCGTTCGAACGTTACATCGATACACCCGTTAAAGTCAAACATACGGCGTAGCGTCGTTTCGGTCATCATAATGCGTACGGATGAAGAATCGAGACGTACGACCGTAGCATAGTTCAGCATGAAAATACTGACGGTTAGCGGTCCAACGCTTATAAAATTATCCTTGTATTCGTTTTGAAACAGCTTGTAAATATTTCCTCGCTGCTCGTAGAGGCTCTTCCACGTTTCGAGAGACAGCGACAGTTCGTGTCCGCGATGATCTCCAAGGGCGATCTCCACGTAACTCGGTGGGCCAACGTTGATTCCAATTTCCAAAAATTTGTAGCCCGTATTCGTCAGATCGTAACGTCTGCTCAGTAAACGCACCGCACGATGCTCCGTATTGTGTACATACATAATGTTAAAAAACGTTTCTTTTGTGTATAGAACGTTGAAACTTACATGTTATATTCCTTCTTCACATTGTACGATGCACTGCTCTCTTTAGCGTACATTTTTTCAGTCGTTCGTACAAGCGGGTATCGTAAAACTGATTGCATCCGTGTAAATGGTAATACTTCTGGAATCGATGAGAGAAGACAGGTCCTCCCCCCTCTTTCCAAGAATTTCGAACATGTTGCAACACGTTTTATCAAGTCTTTCTACGTATTTTCTTTGTCACGAATTTATACATACATTTATACATACGTTTATACACACGTACATACGTACATACGTTTATACATACGTTTATACATACGTACATACGTTTATACATACGTTTATACACGCATACATACGTTTATACATATGTTTATACATATGTTTATACATACGTTTATACATACGTTTATACATACGTTTATACACACATACGTACGTTTATACATACGTTTATACATACATACGTTTACACATACGTACATACGTTTATACATACGTTTATACATACATACGTTTATACGTACATTTATACATACGTTTATACATTACAAAGGAAGGGAAAAGAAATATATAATAAATACGTTAACGTATTTTTATTTAAAAAATTCTTTTGCAACCAGTTATATATTTTCAATACATTTTGTAACGCGCAATTCTTAACATGTTGTCCACATCGTATAATATTAGTAACATCTAGATTAGATAAAGATTCCATGTGTTCTGTCGTAAACTGCATCCAGGGTCTCAATGTATATGCGTTCTCGCTCATCATCCAGAAGCAAGTTCCGCAGCCACGTTCGTTTCTCGCGTCCCTTGACATACACGACAGCATTAATAAATTTTAATTTCATCAATTAAGTAAAAAAAATCCTATATTCGATCAAAGCTGATCTTATTCCCTAAATATTTCGGTTTGAATTTATATACATACGTACACAGACAATTCTATAAACCACGCAATAAAGTCCTTTTCAATCTTGAAACGCAATTATGGATGGAACTACAGTGGTATTATAAAATTATGTATTACAATTTTGTGTTCATACATGTTCCCTTAAAAACGATATTCATTAGTTGTTGATCAAACGGATGTTCACTTATTTATAATCATTGGCGACAAGTATTGCTGAAGTCGGCAGACTTGATTTATGCGAAACTGCAAAATTGTGTTTCTACGTATCCAACAGAGTAATCTTACCGCAAAACATGTTGAGATTCATCGATTTTCCGTAGAAAAAAATTTTTATATTACACTTATGCAAAATCGTATCTAACGTGGTCACAACTGCCGTACATCGACGTTTCACCGAGAAGAATTTATGCACTTTCATCTGTTAAACTTAAATTATCAACCGAAAAATGCTTTACTATTATATCGTGTACCCACTAACACATGTTGATAGTATTAGTGAACTACAATCAAAACATTTATGACAATTATCAAACAGATATTAAACCATCGTCGAACGTCTATTGAATCACTGTCAAAAACATCTTTCGAATTAATGTCAAACATCTATCGAACCGTTATCGAATGTCTATCGCACCACTTTTAATCCTAACTATACACACTGAGTTCCCAGAAACCTCAACTTCAATTTCTAAAGCGAGATCTTTTCGTATTTCTTTTCTTTTTCTTTGAACCAACAGAACGGTACCGCCATGTATCGTGTTCAACGAATCGAACCATATCAACATTGACAAGATGTCCGAAATTGACCCGAGTATGATTAAACATCGCGTCTCGCGTATGTAAAACGTATGCACGTACGTACATACTACACATAGCGTACATTCTTCATTTTAAGGACTTACAAAATTAGCAGAAATATGACAGTGGTCTGTCAGACTGACGTAACCTTTGGTGTATTTTTTAACATTACAGTTCAAAGTTAAATAACTGACACACTAATATCAATGGAGCAATTTATTACAAACGTCTGGATATTAATCGAGTCACTTTCAATGCAAATTTCCTTTCACAAAGATTTGTGAATTAATTTTCACTCTGCGGGCCTTGTACAGTTTCTCCAACATCGCATCTGAGAATATTATATGTGATAGCGACATCTTCAATGGACATCAGCTCATTGATTGCGAACTATTAGCTTTAGTTTTTAATAAGTACGAAAAACCGGTGTAATAAGATGTAAATAAAACATTTTTTGTTAGCCTCATTTCATGTATATTGTCTTTTACTTCCCATCCTTTGCCTCGACGCGCCAGGAAAAACCATAAAAATTGAAAAAACTGTATCATACAAAAGAAACTCGTACTATATTAATTCTTCCATCCTTTCTTCACTTATAGCACGCGCGCTCTATCTTTCTCTAACATGCAAGCCTTTATTATAAGCCTTCATTTCATCCATATCGAATGTCACTTCACCAGGCCATGACATTGGACGATCATAGACAAAGACTGATATTCTGTAATTGGATTACTCAACAATTACCTACTTTCCATAGAAGTATCTTGTTTTCTGATGAGTGCACCTTCAAAAGTGACGGCGAAGTGAACACACATAATCTCCGTTATTGGGCGCAAGAGAATCCACATTGATATCGAGAAATCGATCATCAACGTATCTGGAAAATCAATGTTTGGTGCGGAATTGTTGATACGCATATCGTCGGACCATTTTTCTTTGAAGAAAATCTAAATCGTTTTCTGTATGTCGATTTACTCGAAAACGAACTCCCACGTTTACTTGAAGATATTCCACTTCAACTACGTCTAAATATGTGGTTTCAACAGGATGGATGTCCAGCCCACACGTCTGTCATTGCTCGTCAACAACTGAACCGCATATTTCGCGGCCAATGGATAGATAAATATGGTCCACATAACTGGCCACCACGATCACCGGATCTTACAATTTTGGATTTTTATTTGTGGGGAAGAATAAAAGACCTCGTATACCGCGAACGACCTACGACTTCAGAAGACATGAAGAACAGAATTCGAGAAGCCAGTCTCTAGATCCTGTCGAAATTCGTCGGGTGACGGATGATTTTCAACGAAGAATAACAGCCTGCATACATGCACGTGGAGGACACTTCGAAAATCTAGACTGAACACATGCGTACGAACAAAGGTGACGGCAAGGGGAACCACCTTAAAAAAGCACCCCGACGAGGTGTAAGTCCGATCTTGTGACCTCCACGTGGTACATCTTGAGTAACGCTGACACAGGCGGCATCGACTGTTCAAGATCTTGATAATTAGGAATCTTTAAAAATCGATGTACATGACTACAAATGAATCTAAAGGTAGAATTCAAATTCACCAGCAGATGGATGCATCATAGCTATGTAAATACCTAGTATTGTTTGAACTATTTTTTGTACAAACACATCCATATTTTTTAGAAGGTTGGTATGGGTGCTCTAAAAGTAACTTGACCTCCACATGACCTCTAAGGGTAATTTTGACCTAGGCTTGATAACGTATTCAGACGTAAAATTTTCCGCTATTTTCATTTGTGATGTCATGAATAAGAGTTTACATTTGTAAAACGGTACTTTGACCTTGAATTATGCCCAAGGTCGACCTCAAGGTCAAATTCAAGGTCACCATCAGATAGATCTCCCGAAATCCTGCAAATTTTGTCTGAACCATTTTTTTGTACAAACACGTCCCTATCTATTAAAAGGGTGGTACGGGTGCTCTGAAACATCCGGTATATATATATATATATATATATATATATATATATATATATAATATATTGTATATATATTAATAAGGGAAGTTCAGAGGTATAATAATAGTAATAATAATAATAATAATAATAATAATAATTATTATTATTATTATTATTATTAAAAAATTTTTTTTCCCTAATCACTATACTGGGAAAAACTAACAAGAGATTTATATAGCTGATTCTTGCTGGAGTAAGATCAATTAAGAACAACATCTTTCCTTTCATCTTGCCTATTGTTAGGCAAATTGTCCTGCTTTCCTCTTTCCTCTTAAAAGAATTTTTCCTTGTATGCAAGGCCACTTGATCGTCAATTACAATATATAACTTGCTAGTGCACTATCACCATTTCCAGATCACTAGATCGTATAAAGATCTTTGTATTCCAATTAAATGGACAAATTTAGTTAACAGTTTCGATACTTGACCGAAACCCCGGTGCGTTACGTCACTGAAGAGACACTGGGTCTGCCAAAGCATTTCGATAAAAATCTGCGACCATTGCCACGCAGAAATCTCAAATAAAGGATGCATGGCCCTTGCCTCCATAGAGTCTGGATGACTGCAAAAACTGTTCGACCTGCGGTAAAATGACAATAAATGTCAAGCCGCGGAGGAATAAGTGTCGAAGCCGCATCAAAAGATTTCGGCACACCGACAAGACTTTAGACTGTAGATGGGGAGCACCTTTGATCATTGCACGGGTCGATGCAGTAAACCTTTTTTGGAGATTGGCGACTTTCAAGTATATATTCTATTCATTCTTTTAAAAATTCCAACATCCACTTGCCAATATTAAAGGAAAAGAAAAAGAAAAATATATATATTATATTTAACATTAAAATATACAGAGTTATACAAATTCTCCAGCAAAAATTGGCAAATTTTAGCATTAATTAAATTATATCCGCAGGAGTATCTTTCAATGAGCACCTAAGTATTTTAGTTGCATTATTATAAGTAGGCATAACAAAGAGTACGAAAGAATTTCGACAAGAATCCTATTTTTCTTTTCTGCTTCTTAATGACATGAGCTATAAACTCA